>NW_017305485.1:1139859-1140137 GCF_001594115.1 Trachymyrmex septentrionalis
CATAATATATTGAAGATATATACAAATAGAAAATATATAAATAATAAGATTGCGACTTGTTGAAGCGTCGAAATGATTGGCGCGACACCGCGCGTTGCGGATCCCAAAAAATCCCACCGCTGTACTCGCGAGGATAATAGTATATTCGCGAGGCTCGATCGACGGGATTGAACACGATAAATCTAGAGGGGAATTAATTGCCATTTGGTCCTGTCCGGCCTGGGTCCAGTCCTGGGTCCCATGCACCTCTTCTTCGCTCTTTCTCGTTCTCTCCCCGC
>NW_017305485.1:1140237-1144981 GCF_001594115.1 Trachymyrmex septentrionalis
TCCCCCTCATCTCCTTCCGTCTTTTTTTCTCTTTGTCTCTTTCTCTCTGTCCTTCTTCCGACGATTCCCAATCTCACATTCTACGTCCTCTTTCCCGGGGCCCGCCTCGCCTGCGACTGGTTGACATCCTACAAATAAAATCAGCTCCAGGAATGCTCGCGACGACACGGGGTCTGTGGGACCTCTCAGAGACTTTCTTCCCCTCCGTCTATCTCGGGAGGGAAAGGGAGGACTCGATCCGGACGTACGCAAGTGGGACGAGGACTGCGTCGGGGACCCCACGGCATGAGACGTAATATATGGTAACCTTAAGACAACAGTTTGGTATATCTTTGGGTATACCTGGATATCTCGTGCACCGTACTACTTTTGCTGGTATATCCACTGCTCCATCCCCTACATTCATCGACGTGTGCGTGTGAACGTTCGTTCTCCTTGCATGCGTGAGTATAAAGACGAACGTAGAGAGACGCCTGAACTTGTTCGCAACTTCGACCGCACCTGAGCTCAGCCACCACAATCGCGATTCTTTTATTGTCGCTCTTTAATTTAATTGTCGCTCTTCTGGGACAGAAGTCCCAAGCGTATATCCAAGTCGCCGAATGAATTGCGTAACACTACGTTGCTAAATGACACTTCTGTTTATCTAATGTGCTTTCACTTGGTGGAATTAGAAAACGTAAAGTATTCTTATATACAGATATATATCGTTCATAATAAAGAACATATAACATACGTATGTGTAATAACGTATTCTGAAAAGATGATAATGTGAAAATAACCGGGAACAGCTAATCGTTTCTAATAATGTTCTCAAAATTGTCATCACTAAAGTGTTGATAAATCCGATACGGTTTAATCCGTGAATAAATAATAAATAAATAATGCATCATTTAACAATCACTTTTGCACATACATATACAGTGAATGTAAACAGTATTCGTACAAGGAAAAGTCTTATTTGTCGAAAATAAACATTAATTAGCAATTTTATACAATGAATACATTCTGTTCTAACATAAACGAACGAGCTTTGCATGTATTTCTGATTTTAAAAGCTAAATTACGCGACTGAATACTTTTTGAGTATCCAAACAATGAAACTTTTAATTTTCGCTTATTTTTCAGATGTGATATATTTTCTATAATTAATACACATTTTTTTGAAATATATAATTTTAAGAAATATACGGGCTGTTTTATTCTTTATGAATAAATTGTTAATTACTCAGCAAGAAATGATCATCAGTTAAACATAAAATTGATGTTGAAATCATCATATCGACATCAATTCGATGAGTCATTTCTCGCTGGATAATATTTAATTTTTTTAAATGAAGTTTTTTTTTATAAATATTTTCTCTGTACGAATACTTTTTATACTCACTGCATATATTTTATTAAACAACATGACAATATCAGTATTTAATTATTTAAAATATTTGTATACTTTTGCATTATTTAAAATGTAACAACTACACGAATTCTCAATTTTTAAAAATACAACGAAGGGATTCAAAGCTAATGAAAGTACAAATATACTTATCTATTACTTCAGTTTTATAAACTGATAAGGTTTGTCAGACTTTAAACGAAAATTATAAACTGAAGGTGTTTAATATCTCAAATTAGATTAATCGTCCATTTAATAATAAAGCCAACAACCATCTTAAAAATTTGCACATACTTTTTAATTATTTTAATTATTTAATTATTTGCAAAAATTTTGCATTTGATATTAACTATTACTAAGCACTAAGATCCGCTTTGACCAAAAATATTAATATAGAATTAATTCTATTAATTCATGTACAACTTCTAATCTGTAATGAAGTAATCAAATTCGCTGTATATAAATATTCGTAAAAGATAATCGCATTTGGAATCTTTTGATATTGTCGCGATCACATTTCGAAAAATAGTACAATGATTCGGGAAATAATTCACACTGTTACCTGTTCGTTGTGCACCATACGAATGATAAAATACGCACTACGCGGTTCCGTTATATCACCTTATTGTTGTTATTCGCATAGCCGACGAGGCCAAGGCTTTGATTCTCCGAAATTCAAATAGTAGACGAGGAATGTCAACAAACGGAGCGACTTGTGTCAATGCTATTCACTCAGCGTGTATGTCGATTACAAACAACGTCACCCAATTTATAATACTATAATTTTATGAAAAAATTTATGCAAATTTAAGTGAGCAAATAAGTTGATTTACTTATAATTATAAAATCGAAAATCTTGTGAAATATATACCATTAATAAATGCATAGTCGATTTATTGTTTTACTTAATTTGCGTGTCAGTTTACGATCTCTATTTGAAACTGATCAACGAATTGCATTTAGAGTTCCATGAAAAATTTAACGTACGAAATATATTCGGCTGCAAGCAACGTTAAAAAATTAATTGTCAATGATATAAATATCACACTGTACTTTTACTATTTTCACAATCATTCTTGCGATTGTTAAATTTAATAATTATAACATTACGTAGTAATATAAAATGTATATTTTTGAACTTATTATTTATTATTATATTTATTATCTATATATACAGTGAGAATAAAAATTATTCGTACAAGGGAATTTGTTATAAAAAAAAGTCTCATTTGTAGAAAATAAACATTAATTAGCAATTCTATTAAAAGAATGAACATTCCGTTTTAACATAAACAAATGAGCTTCGCATTCCTGATTTTAGAAGCTAAATTTCTCGTCTATATAAATATTTTTTGAGCATCCAAACAATACAATTTTTCTTTTACAATTTTTCGATTAATTAAAAATACGCTGATATAAACAAATAATTAAAATAATTACGATGTTCTATATTTGAACAATGGAAAGCTGAGATATAATCTCATTAATTTTCGTAGAATTTTCGATTCGAATTATTCTCCAAAATATGCTGTTAAAAATAAGTGATTGCCACGAGATAGTTGTAGCCACGCGAAGTGAAACGAGAATTTACAACAGATTGAAGAAACGGAATAATTGAAGAAAGGGAGGAGAATTGGCACGGAGATCATGGGAAACGAAAGGAGCGCTTCTCGCTGGAACGACGCGAAAAAGAAGGACCGAAAGTGGGAATGTTGTTCGCTCGCGAAGTTTGTCACCGTGGAACGCTACATTATACCATTAAGGACGCCTGAAATAGCAGCGACGGCCAGCTCGAGTTTTACGTGCCACATTTGCCACGAGGACCGCGTGGAGTCCGCAAAGTGATTTACAGTTGTCTCCGATCGTCGTAAGTCAACGAATGAACCGTCGACGCCTGCCCCGTGAAACCCCGTGCGAATTAAATGCAAACAGGTAAGTGAGTGAATTATCGCTGTCGATGTAAATTAATAACAGCGTGGTATCGAAAGCTACGCCCCCCGACATATTAAATCGTTTCGGAATTTTATTTTCGGTAGAAAAATCAAAAGGCGCAAAAGCCAACGATCGGCATTCGCTGCAGGCTTATCCGCGACAGGATTCCCTCCGTTTTCGTAGGACGCGACAAAAAATCCATCATACGATGGCGAGGACGTGGTGCCGACAATGCCACGCATCCAATTATCATAAAACGCTCCAGATGCTGAGCCCCGCGGTTGTAGCGATGCGGCGGCTTTCTCGTCGAACTCCAGGACTATAAATTCTGCGTGCGTCCGAACGATACGTCCCTTTCAGAGCCGCGGATCCGACTTTATTCGTGATTCCCCCGGCGGAAGAACACGGGTTTTAAGGTGATCAGACCGCGGCAGATTCGATCGAGCTCTGATGGATTGACTCGGTGCGCCGTGTTAACGAACACGGTGGTCCCTGCGCGGGTACGTTCGAAGAAAAAAATATTGACGTCTCTTAGAAAAACTCTCGAGGTCATAGCGTAATTTGTAACACCTCCGCCGCTCTATCGGCCAACGAAATTTCATTTCACCGTGATCGATCTCCGACATGTTACACGCTATTGATCGATCGCTTGACACAATTACCGCCTAGTCTCTCTTTCTCTCTCTCTCTCTCTCTCTCTCTCTCTCTCTTTCTCTCTCTCCACCAACAACTCGTATATTTAACCTTTAAGAAAGTAGGTGGTTAGAAGATAAGCAAATTGGTAAGTGAGGTGCTCAGGAAATCCAAAGGACATCTTTAATTTCACCGTTATATATTTTTTTATGTTGTTATAATTAAATTTACATTAGTTATACACACTGAAAAAATATATTTATTTGGCACAAAATCATTAATTTGATGTAACTATCATTTAATTTTGTTAAAGGTAAGTAAAAAATATCTATTTACTGTAAGTGAACGATTTAGGCACATTTTCAAATAAATATTTTTACTAAAATTTAAAATATTTTTTCCCAGTGTACTCTCATAAGATAAAGAAACGTAATAATAATGAACTTTAAAACTTCTAGGCGTCTGGGCAACGCCTTTTTTGTTTTCTTTTTCTACAATAGAACAAGGTTTACAAAATTGTAAAACTATAGTCATCCACTTAAAGATTAAAAATATATTGCATATTTTAAATGAGCCATGTAGTTTAAATTTGAACCTCTTAAGAATGAAATTGTTAAAATCAAATTGACGATTTTCGCAATCTTTTTTTTTTCTGCCAGTCCTACAACTTTAATTCGTAATTCCTTAAATTTGCTGTCCTATCATTGATATTTATCATCGCCATACAAATATTAGCGATTTTGAAAATGTCAAAGATAACACTTCTGATAATAATTTACATAAAGA
>NW_017305485.1:1145081-1145652 GCF_001594115.1 Trachymyrmex septentrionalis
GCCATTGATATTTATCGCCATACAAATATTAGCGATTTTGAAAATGTCGAAGATAACACTTCTGATAATAATTTACATAAAGGAGGAAGGTTTCCCGGATGAGTCACCGCCGCGCTTTTACGCCGAAGACACCGCGTCGATTCTTCAGTCGCTGCTTACCCTACAGTCGTACATAAACAGGCACGTACGAAAGCCCTAAAGACCGCGGTGGAGCCGATACTTAAATCACTCCGGTCACTCAGCCTCGCGGCTCAGATTGATGTAAGGCCGTGTTTTACATTCAATTCAATTGGGCAAAAACTGCTATCCGCTGGCGGGACGCGGTGGACACCGCGTTCTCGATGCCGGCGCATTGTGCCTCGCCGCTCCGTCTCTCCGCTGTTATGTTCCCTTTGGAGACGCGACCGACCTGCCTTCTTTCCATTCGTACGAACCTCCAGCTCGGTGCAAGAGGTAAAGGCCGCTCGTTAGAACTGTCCGCGGGACCGCTGACACGAAATTGTCATTATCTATCACGCGCCGAAGAGCATTCGCCGCGGAACGATTGCAACCCCCCCCCCCCCCCCCCCCC
>NW_017305485.1:1145752-1150904 GCF_001594115.1 Trachymyrmex septentrionalis
CTTCCCTCACCTTCCCTTCGCAGCGAATAGTGATTCGTGGTGTCCGTCGAGTCGAGACAGGTAAACCCTTTAAGCGCCGATTACTCAAAGTAGAAGACGAAAGTATCTACCTTATCGCGTAACGTATAATTATATGAAAAGGCATTACGCAATGAGCGCGTCGGAATTAGAAGAAAACGAAATGTGATGTATGTATAATATTATAGATAATTTCATGTTTTCACATTTCAAAAGTGAAATGTTTTAGGAAACATTCGCACTGTCTTGTCTTACACTGTTTATAGATATCAAATGAGTAATGATAATCTAATCGTTTGAGTTAAATAACGTTTTGTTATTTTTCTACTTCCATCTGTGTCAAAATGTCAATCAATCCATTTCTGTGGTTATATCTGTTCTATAATGGAGTCGTAAATCGTAAAAAATTGAGCAATTGCAGTCGAATATATGAGAAAAATAATCGACTATGATCGGTTAAGAATATATTGGATGTTTTGAAAACATTCAAAAAATTATGAAAAAAATTACAGATTGTTTTATATTGCATTTAAAAGTAATAGAAAAAATTTTGCGGCGATTTCTACAGGGACTAAAAATTATTTCAATAAGAAGAGTAGATATGTGCTCTGATGAAAAAATTAAAGAAATCTGAATTTTTAAATACATATATATTCAAGATGATTTATAATTAATATGATATACAATATTTTATTGTGATGTAGAGATTGTTCTGTAAATAAATAGAATTATTTTTTTTATTTATTTATTTACTGAGTAACGAAATAGACAAACACAATGAAACTATGTATAAATCATTTTAAAGTTGAACACAAAAAAATTGACATTTTTCTTAATGTTGTGAAAAATAATTTAATTTTTAGTAACAAATAGACTAAAACATAATAAAACTGTGTGTTAAATAAGATCATAATTTTATTTATATATTATAACTTTCATATATATTAATTTGAAGTTTGTAAATATTAAACGCATTTCCAAATTTAATTTACTTTACAGGAACGCGATCATGAATACATTCTTAATTTCTAACGATTTACGGTTTGCAACCCTATTGTAGAACAAACATTAGTAAACATCGTCCATACTAATGTAAGCACTTAATAAGTAATAAACTAAATTTGTATCAAATTTAATACATTTTCTCGACTTTAAATTGTTTAACTCTATTATTTTAATCAAACTAACAACATACTGGAGAGAGGAGTAGTGGCTGTAGATGTGATTAAAAATAATTCAAACTTAGTATAATAATTTGTCATTGTGAATTGAACAGTGTACGTTTCTCAAAAATGAAATATAAATAGAGAAGAGAAAGAGAAAAATTGTTAATCTTTAAAAAAGAAATTGAAAGAAATTACTTGTTAGATCGCTATTTCGGGTATCTAAATAAACGATTGTGTCACTTGTGACGACGATCGTCGGAGGGTGTACCTTGTTCTGGCTATTTCCTTTTTTCTGCGTGAGATCCTAGAAAGGGACAGACGCGCGGTATTTTCCTATCGGGATCGGATCTACATAGGGAACATTATTCTCAGGACGACGTCGTTATTCGGTATGCGGGATTCCACGACGCCGCTTTTGACGTAAATTGCGAGGAGCGCCGGTCACGTTCCCGCTTTATTCCGCCGTCGTTTGCGTCGTCGCTGCCGAAGGACGTGCAGACATCCGACCATCGTCGCAGGACGTGTCCTTCCTGCTTCGGGTCTAGTCCACGCCCTGTGGACGATCACACAGCCGTTCCCCCTTAAACCCCTTTGAATTTTCAATCCCTCGAAGGTGCTACACTAATGGTGATTATTGTATTTTTTAAATTAAATTCTCCACCTCTCTTTATCTCTTTCGTACATAAAGCTGCGTGTCTAACATAATATCGTCTTAAAACATATATAGAATATCTTCTTAAACCAAATGTAAACTTAAACAAACGACATATGATTGATGACAATCTCATTTTATTTCACTTGCAGCTTTCGCGAAATCTTCCGTTTTTTTTTTTTTTTTTAAATAAAATGTGAAATTAGTCTACATCAACGTTTCACTTTCTTTTAATTTGACGCATTGTATCATTTATTTCTCGTTCAATTGCAAGATACGAAAGTCATTAATAATACCATCTGAATTATATTAAAGCCGTGAGACGATGAAAAGTAAGCTTATGCATGATTTGTCACTTCAGGCGACAGATTGACGTCGCGTAAGATATGAGCGTCTTCCAATCAGATTCGTCGACTGGTTCTTTCGCTACCGATTGGAAAAGAAGAAAACGAGACAGCCGCTAATTAGTGATTCTAAGAATCGAGCCCGTTTCCATCCGGCGATCTCCTGCGTGGATCAAATCGCCGAACGAAGATAGGCTTTTCGAAGGTGCGAAGGATCGAGAAGAAGTGCGAGGCATTCGAGAAATTCGTCGAAGAAATCGATAAAGCGTGCATCGACTGTAAAACATCTTCTCTACTCTATGTACACGCATCAGTCAACATTTAATGATACCTATCTCTATCATATATATAAAGGCTGTTAACTCTAATACAATTTTATTAGAGAAACGGAACATGCCCTAAACATGTTTAACTTTTCAATATTGCCTCTCGAAACATATATAAATTTTTCTGACGTCTGTTGATCTGTTCTGTTGGACTCAAAATGCAATTAATTTTCTAATATCTCATTTAAAAATATTTAGTAGTATTTGATGACTTTGTCTTTTGTTAACACAGGATCCTTTCTTTTGTAAAAAAAATTTTTGTTTTTTATTTTTTCATAACTTTTTAATTGATGCAAACAGTGCGATATTGTATAGTAAATTTGAACAGACCAGCAGGATTAAATTCAGCGTAGACTCAAACGATATGTGTCAAGCATTTTATAAAGTTATATTACCGATATGGAAGAGTGCTCTTAGTACAGTCAAAATTATTCCTAGAGATGGAAATAATTTTATGACTGCTGGCGATTATAAGAAGATGAAATCGTCATCCGGGGCGTCAATCTGTCTCTGATAGTAGGTAGACTCTGTGAAGGGGAACCAATGTCGCGTCCACGACACGAACACCCATTTTCAGGCAGGGGACGAGGAGCATGAGAATAAAACAAGGAGGACACTAATTAGCGATTCCAGGAACTGAGAACACGTACCGTAGCTCAGCACCAGACCTCTTCTCCCGTTCATCGTCGGAGTCTATAACACGCCGTGTTGGATCCAGCTGGTGGAACCTGTGGTGGTGTATGAGAGAGAATCGGGATACATCGAGAAGGACGGAAGATCGAAGAAGGAGAGAAAACCATCCGAAACATTCGGGCCAGCCACGAGTGTCAACTCATGGAATGCATTACCCTTGACCCCCATCCTCCTTCCACGTCTCTCCTTTCACCGATCCTCTCTCACGAACTCACCCTTGTCATCGAGGGAATTTTCCTCGGAATTCTTAATGCTCGTCGATACACTGAAATTAATGACAAGAGTATCCAATGCGTCTGATTTGAAATCTATACGATGTAGAGACTGATTTTTACGATATACAATATTTTTTGAATTATTAAAAAATCAACTACCTTTTAAGAAATACAGTCGTCATTTTGGAATAACTGAAGAATTCTTAAGAAATACAAACAAATAAAATAATATAAAATTAGCTTTCCAATATCTAAAAAGTCTGGAGTTGGAATTAAATGGTAATTCTACTGGAAAAATAACGAATCAGAATTGTCTGGTTAAATCTATGTAGAATTCCTATTGAGATAACTAGAATTCTGATTGATATAACTAATGTGACAAAAATAAGAATTCTGGTAGATTTTACTAGAAATATTGTATCAACCAGAATTCCGGAATTTTGTTCAGTATAATCTTTCAAAATTTGAATGTTACATGTTTAATGATTAGGAAATAAAGTTTACACTTTTGAACATTGAGTAAACTTTATAATTTTACCAAAATTTAATCAAGTATTTATTTATCGCAGCATTATTATATTCTTATATAGATGTTACCATGGAAGTAACAAAATTATCGTTGCTTTCCATGTACCAGTCACGCATACAAACATGTGCAAGTTCGAAAATAATTTGGCAATATAAGTATAATGTCCGTGCAATTACATACAAGGAAGAAATCGAGAGAATTATCATAGCTGACAGCGAGCGAATTGAAATCTTTTTGTACGCCCGTCAGCTTAACGATCTTCCATGATGTATCGTTGCGAGCTTATTGTGTCGCGTTGATATAAATCCTTCGAAGTCTAAACGTGTTTCATGGATAACAGCTATGATACATGTGGATATTACACCTTCATTAATCAATTGCATCATTTAATTAAATTAGCCGTTTCGCTTAATTTAATGATATGTAAATTAAGTCCCTCGATGAATAATCCGCCAGACTATCGTCATTTGCGTCTGAGAGAAGGAAAAGTTATATATATTAAATTAATCTCTTAAATATGTGATATTAATCTCTTCTCTTAAATATATAAATTAATTAAATCTTGAATCTCTTTACAACATTAATGTTACTAACAAGTAATAGAAAATGCTACTAATAGATAAGGAATCGGGATGAAATAGTAAATCCTGAATTCGTTATTCGCATCAAGTAAAAGAATTCCTGATATAAGTCGGTTAGTAAAGCAACTCAAAGATCAAGCGAGATCCGTGTGAATCGTTTCGGGTAATAGTGTTATCAGACGCGACTCGTGTAGGACACGATGTGTTTCTGATACCAGGACCGAGCTACCTGAGTAGAAGCACCGAGAGAAGTGTTCGAACGACTCATCATTTCGAACAAATGTAAAATAAATATAAAATTTTTTTCTCTACTCGGACGAGAATAATTTTTTAACTAAAATTATATTTTCGTGTTGCATATCTAAAAAAAGAGATTATATTACGAATACAGTTTTGTTGAAATATATCCACAGATTTAGCTAGAGACACAGATACAGATCTCAAAATAATTTTACTGGAACATCAAAATAATTATTATATAGGACGCTTAAATTAATTGCTAGAATGTCAAAACTTTTTGCAACATCGTTTATCATACTTGAATTTTCTATAAAAAATTCGATGGCCCAACAAAATTATTTTCAAATCTGTATCTATCTAAATTTTTTAATACTTCAGCAAAATCTTT
>NW_017305485.1:1151328-1156232 GCF_001594115.1 Trachymyrmex septentrionalis
ATATATATATATATATATATCTAGATAATTAATTCATTGTCATCTTTAAACGTGAATTACCATCGCTATCAATGTTTTATTGTATCCTCATTTTTTTCTCGTTCCAATCTATTTCAGTTTTCACAAGAATGCGTAAAGAAAAAGATATCTTTTTGTGCATGTTTGGAAATTTCTTCCGTTCGCACACAGTTTACAGATTTCTCTACGTACGGACATACGCTATACATAAGAATTTTGTCTTCCTTTTTCTCTCTTTCTCTCTTTCTCATGTACTTGAAGCTACTAAATTCGAAATCCCAAACTGGCAAGGGTAAAACTAACTGACCGGACCCAAGAGCGGTGCTGCGGCGCACGGTACCACGACCGTTTCATTTAATTAAGACTTGTTTTTATTTCTGGTAAACTCGTTCAGGTATTTTAGGAAGCGATCTGCCCGGCAGCTTACCTCGCCTGGGACTGTACGTTAAATTAATTTATTGGCTTGCCTAACGCAGGTAGTAATCGCTACGTCGCGAAACACACGGACGCTAATTCGACAATACGGAAAATCGCGCAGAATGCCGAGTGGAACATTAGTGATCGTGACGTGTGAAATTTATACGAGTCAAGCAAATTCCACTTCGGCGATTCGTTGCTCCTTCAGTTTATTGGAAAACCAATCGGTGTAAATGACTGTTCCACGCGAGTCAACTTTAAGTGCATAAGATTATTGATTTAGACGATCGAGTACGTGAAAAGCGTTACATTTATTCCAACGTGTCGGACCAATTCAGACGCAAAAATAATTTTCTGTTTACTTTCATCCTTTTTTTCACGTCGCGTATCTATAGCTCAGAAGATACTACTGTAATAATAGCAGCGTGTCGCTTTTATTTAACGTTTAGTGCTCGTCGAACGGGATGTGAACGGCCCCGGAGCGTTATTTCTTCTTAATAGTAATTCTAGAGTACCAGCGAAACTGGTTACGGCAGTTACAGCGATACATAAAGAAGAACTATTGGATTAATAATCACCGGCGTGCCTGCTGGGGAATAGCTTCGCGTTCGTTTCTATATCTCACAACGAGATTGCCAAACAGCTCGTAAAGAGTAATCGTCGCGTATCGATGTAAGAAACGCACTCTTTGAGATTTAATCTTTCTGGGCCTCATGAGAGATCACGTTGATTTCGACTGAACGTAGCGATGCAATTACATCTTACTTCTGATTTAGATTGTAACGCAAAGAAAAATATTCCGATTAAACTAATAAAAAGGTCCAACCGGAATAGCATTTTGAGGCCAAATGGAACCTCCAGTTATAATAACTAGAAAATAGTTACGCCATTCCAGTTGGCTCTTTTGGTTTAATCGGAACATTTTTCTCATGTAGATACAAAAGAAAGTAGAATTGACGAGGTAACATTTCAAAAATACTTTGCACAATTGCAGAAAACTTTAACTAATACTCGAATATTTTTACATAATAAAGAAACAATGCTTTCGGCACTGAACCAAAACTGTACATAAATACAATAAAATATTCATTGAATCAATGAAAATTGGTCCAATGAATTCTCATAATGATTTATAATATATGAGATTATAAAACTATTACTAGAATTCATTGCAAGAATGCATGAATATGTAATTATATTAACAAATCCAGTTATTGTATCACACAATGAATTAACTGGATATTAAATCGGATCTTGATCTTAGTGATCGTTCACAGGATCCAAAATAACCACAATTTTTTCAGTGTATAATTCCCATCCGAACAAGTTTGTAGTTTGTCGCGCACTCGTTGATCGACGTGCGCTAGGTTGGTCAATGACCGACGCAAAAGTCGGCGATAATGCAACGCGAGAACTGTTGGAGAGAACTTTTCGACGATCGCGTTCGCGGGTGTTAAAAACCGCAGAATTCAACTCGCACGATGATAGGAAAGGGGAAAAAATACGGACCGGCGTCAGCACGCGAAACAATATCCATCCGCGCCTCTCGGACGTGAAATACACCGTGGATTATTGCCACGCGGTGAGAGAGGACAGTTGAGAAAAAGAGAAAGAGAGAGAGAGAGAGAGAGAGAGAGAGAGCGCACAATCAGAAAGGGATAACAAAACGGAGACAAAGAGGACGATAAAAAGACGCGGCAGTGAAAGGACGCGAGAAAGGTGGAGGAGGAGGAGGTGGGAGTGAGACGGAGACGGATTCAGAGAGGGTTGCTCGTAGAGGTACCCGGGGCCAGGTACCCCCGATTCTGGGAAACGTGTTCTGCCAGCTTGTTAGGTGTCCCCAACAGTTCTCTAATATATGACTGGCACTCTCTACCCTTTTTTTGAGAGAGGAGGACGAGAGAGGGCGGGAGGAAGAGAGAGGAGAGGGCTAGGTCCACGAGAGAGCGTCCAGTTAGAATGCCATCGAGCTTACCTGCACTCACGACCGCGGCGACGTTCCTGCGTGCCCGCTCGCTTTGGTCCCCGTTGTTTTACGGCGACAAAAAAAAAGCGCGTCCTCCTCCTCCTCCTCCTCCTCCTCCTCCTCCTTCTTCTCCGTGCATTGCGCGATAATTAATGAACCCGTGCGCAGCGAGAGAATCCGTTCTCCGTCGATTTGATTGATGGTGGCTGCTGGCGATCCTTTAAAACGGTCACGTGGGTCGTGACCATGATACCGCTCCGGCATTTGTGCTTGCGCATCGCTGGAAAATGACGAACAATTATTTCTTATTGTTATGTTATCGAGAATAAAAAAATGTGTGTGCTGTTAAACTTAATATTTCGTTAATAATGTAATCGCAATTTAACATAATCATACAAGGAGCCCCATCAGGAACTTTGGTGTTCGAAATAATTGCAGCGGATGTTGCATTGAAAAATTTTGATGTAAATAACTATTTATTTCGTTGATTTTGTGAAGGTTTTTGTAAGTCACATATCAACAAAATAAACAGTTATTTACACAACAATTTCTCTCAGTATGTGTGTACATAAAAAAAAAAAAGAATAATTTTGCAGAAATATCTAAAAATTTAAGTAAATACAGATCTAAAAGTAATTGTGTTGAACCATCGAAATAATTATGTAGGAAACTCAAACATGACGAGCAGTGGTGTAACATTCTAGCAATCAGCTCGAACGTCATACATATAATTATTTTGATAGTTATAATTGTGTTATAGATTCCAAATAATAATTTGGATAATTATTTTAAATCTAACATAATTATATTCAGATCAATCTGTATCTAAGTAAATTCTTAGACAACAATGAGAATAATAATAAATGTTATAGGACTCCTTTGTAATATTTAACAAATTAAAGACAAGAATGTAAGGGGAAATAGAAGTTAGCGCGGTACTTGGTACGGTGAGTATAACAATGGATATGTTTAACAGTTCATTTTTAATATAACAGAATATGATGGCCGTATAATGTCCGTACGCGTTTCGACTTACTTCATTTTCAACGGAATTAATATATACTATCCTGTACAAGTAGTACATCAACATAATACCAACTATCCAACATCAAAACAATTCCTTATATTCATCCCAATTTACTGACTAAAAAGAAACAAGTAATTCTTATAAAGTGAAGCTATAATAGGAATGAGAATGTCAAGGATATTTATTAAATTTATTTAAAAAAAAAAAAACAATCAGGAGACTAAAGTAATAAAGTCTAAATTTTTAGATACTTTGGCAAAATCATTCTTTTCATGCATGTTCGCTAAAGTTTAACGAGAAATGTTCAAAAAAGAAAATCATTAGTGCATCAATGTTTATGAGAAAAATGGTCTGGTTGAATTAAATAGTAATTCTGGTGGAAAATGGACGAATCAGAATTTTCTGGTATACTCTATTAGAGTTCTAATTGAGATAACTAAGAATTCTGATATAATTATTCTGGTAAAAATAAGAATTCTAGTAGATTTTATCAGAAATATCGTATCAACGAAAAATTCCGGTTGCTTCATCTAGAATTCTAATAAATTTAATCAGAAATTTCTGATTCGTCCAATTTCAACCAAAAATTGTTTTCAGCGATGAATTCTTAATTACGTAATCGAGTTATGAATCTGAGAACAGCTGATGGTCATATAAAATCGAGCATTTTCAAGATCGAGCAGTCGCGCGAAGGTAACAAAGATCTATCGATCATCGCTGAAATCAATCGGCTACTCCGCGCGCGCTTCCCGATGAGGTCGATGATGTCTAGTCACAACACCATTGTTTCAATGACCCGCTGCCCCGCCCAGTAGGTGGCACCAACCTTCACATACTAATGAGCCAACCAGTTTCAAAGATCATCAACGCACGCTAGCGGAGAGATGAGGTGTTGAGAAGGCCGGGCCTCTCCTCTCGGGACAGAAGGGTTACTGTGATTCTTGTTACTTTCAACAAATCTCGATTACACTTCCCGAAGAATTTGCAAATCAGATTACATTCTCTCGATTATACTAAATTTATTTATTCTCGTTGTACCCGAGAACTGTATGACTTTAGATCAAGACTTATCCAAAAGCGTGATTTTCATCAATATATAAACTCTTTAATCTCGGTTCAATTGATTCTTCGTCTTTTTCTAATTTTAATGAACAGTTAGAAAAAGATGAAGAGAAGGTGGTTGGATCAAGATTAAAATCTAGAGATTAAAGTTAAGCTACATTAGTAGAAATGACCATTAGAACTAGAAAAAGGAAGAGTAACCAAGATTGAAGTTAATCTGCATCGGTGATAATAGGCATCTGGATACCCAAATTGATACCAATCAACCGAGAAGTCGTGAAAGAGAGAGAGAGAGAGAGAGAGAAGCACAAAGCTGTCGTTAAAAGCCTATCGCCTAACAAGTATCAGAGCAATGCGCCATCCGCGACGGGACAAAACGATGAGTAGTCCGAAAGGCGGGGGTGGGGGGGGGGG
>NW_017305485.1:1156332-1160584 GCF_001594115.1 Trachymyrmex septentrionalis
CATCGAGGCCGGGCTTTAGGGGGTCCCGACGTAAACCGATCGATCGTACGTGCGAGGTATCGATACCGGCTGAAAATGAGGCAGCTCCGTGACGTCCGTAACATCCAGCGTGAATGAGGCGCTAACGACCAGTGATTACCACGCTCGCACGCGGGCCTCGCACGAGCGTGCACGGCTGTAACGCAAGCACGCACGAGTAACGCAAGCACGCACGGCCGACGCGGGCCGACGCGGGCCGACGAATATAATCACGCGAATAGGTGAGGATGTCCATCAATCCTGGGCCTCGCGCGCTAAGCGCGGGACCTCCCGCGATGTTTCTCATCTTCTCACCGGGCCCGACGTGGGGCGTCGTCTCTCTCGCCACCCCGGCGGACGTCTTCGAAGCTCTTGGTGCGAGGAAGATACGTCCGTGGACTTCTGACAGGACGGACGCGCGAAATCAATGAGCCACCAGCGGCTACCACATCGGCCCGAAGTGCGAAGACACGTGCGAAATAAGGTGGGCGATTGAAAGGGATTTATAACGTCGTGAGAATCAGCTCGTAGAGATCAGCAAGACAAATAATAAATAAGTGAAAAGTAAAACAAGTTAAGAGGAAGGGGGGGCCACTTTCGACAATCTGCAACTCGCGACAGGAATCATATTTTTATTTTGACACATTCATTTAAATGTGCACTCTACATGGGACAAATAGTCTTGTTGAAGTATCTAAAAATTTAGTTGAATCTATGAAAATAATTTGATTGCATTATCAAGATAATTAGAAATATGTGGGACACTCAAATACCGGTTGCTGAAATGTCAAAATTGTCTGCAACGTTGCTCGTCGTGCTTGAGTTCCTTACATAATCGTTTTGATACTTTATCCAAATTATTTTCAAATCTGTATCTAAATTTTTAGATACTTCAGCAAAATTGTTCTTTTTATATATATTTTATATATACATTGTTAGTCATATTATACAGGTTGTATCTAAAATAACCTAATCATATAGTGCTATTCCTAATAAAAAAAACTGGGAAAAATAAAAAAAACTAATAGAAAAATCCTAATAAAAAAAACTAACAGAAAAATCCTCTACCATTTTGCAATTTTCGTAATATTTTTTTTAATTATCCAATCAGTAAAATGTCTAAAATCGATGTATAAGACAATTTGAAGATATCTTTAAGAGATTTTTAAGAAATATCTTCAAAATATTTCACAAAGAACACTGAAAGATATCTTAAAATTATACTTCGATTTTATGATTTATCCGTTTATTCGGCAATCTTTAGAAACTAATTTGCGAAAATTGCAAAATGGTAGAGGACTTTTCAACTTAGTTTTTTATTAGGAATAGCACTGTATGATTACGTGGCCGTTATTTCAGATACACCCTGATGTATACATTATATTCATGCATGTCAAATCGCGTATTGGCAAAAATTGCAGTAACTGAAGTATCGAAATTTCCAGCGTCACGATAGATTTCACTCGTGTTGATGAGAAATTCTTTCAATCGACCTACTGCCCGCTAGATTCGTAAACCACCTGTGGTCTATGTGCTACATCAGCCTAAGATTAATACGACTCTTAGATTCTCTTAAATTAATATCTACCGTTAGCCAATACCTTTCACAAACACGTCACGTCGCAGCTCACGGCGAAATTCCACTGACAATCGTTCCTCGCGAAATAAATCTCTAAACAACCTTCAGGCGTAAAATACGCGAGTAAAAAGTATCATTCTTTAGTATCTTCAAATAGAAAGTAGTCACGATTTTGATTGGGATAATATTAAAATTTGTGACGAAGAAAAAGTTTTATCGAAAAGATTGATATCGGAGATGATTCATATAAAAAAAAAAACCAGAAACACGGACTGAATTTGTAAACTGACACTTCATCTCTGGATCTAATATATTTGAATATTTTAGCGGCTTTATGACACTTCTCCCCCTCTTTGTTCTATGTTGTTTATTGATTTGATTTGGATTCTCCGGGATTATTTTCACACTCATTATGTCTATAATATTCTCACTGCTAACATTATGTATGACTAGATATCGTTTTTTATGTAAGTTTTAATTTATCTGTATTCCTGTACGATCTAATTCATCAATAATTAATATTTTTATTATAATATATAATAAACCTAATAATTTGATGTATACGCAGATATTATTATCAACCTCAATGTTCACGTAAGTGCACATTTTGTTACAATTAATTTCTTTATGACAGCACCTATATTGTTGCACTGTGTTATTTAGTTTACTAGAATTTAATAAACCAATAACAAGATGTGGACATGAGAAGATTCAATCATATTAACTCTCATATATCACTTTTAATGATTCTTATTGCGATATTCGAAGTTTATTTATATATTTATTCATACTGAAGAGGAGCCAAACTAGGATCGAAACATTTATGTGTCTCCTGTAATAAAGAATTTATAATTACACACTTACTGTGTCGGCTCTCAAAGGCTTCTCTCTAATTTTTTATTTATTCATTAGAGCCTTTATTTGATTTATTCGATTTAATTACTAAACAGCAAATGCCTTTTTAAGTTAGAATTCTCTTTTGTAAGAGGAAATGTGAAACAACGAACAAGATTTTCTCAAGTCCGAGACGAATGTTGCGAAATTGTTATATTCTCGGGAGCAAAAATAATTTTAAGGTAAGTTTTCTCGTAAAAGAATCACTTACGCTACTTTACGTAATAACGTAAAGATGCGCCTGTAGATTTAAGCACAGCGTGGCCTATCGGTGGTGAATCCGACGCGACGTTGTAAAAGTGAAATTACACCGGGGTCTGGTAAATCGAAGGGGATCGAGACGTAAGCGCAGGCATATAATGCGCGGGCCTGGAAGTAGACAATGGACACTTACGGGCCGAGAATGCGATAACTCTATACGCGATCGGATGAGGAGGTGAGAAGGAAGCGAGGGGGAGGAGGAGGAGGAGGAGATAGGGAGAGAGAAAGAGAGGAGGCGTGGAGGATCACGATTTACCCATACAAAATCGCGCGCGCGCGCGTATCGTACACGACGGTAATCAAACCCATAAATCCGAGACATAACCAACCTCTGACACAGATTCTCTACCTTTTTATCTACCGCGGTCCGCCCGTGTGCTCGGTAGTGCATCGCCGATTCCGTCCGATAAATCGTACGTTTTCGCACTCGTCGAGCCAGTTTCCTTATAATTATCGCGTCTCTCAAATATCTTGTCTCGCTCGCCGATAGCGGTAGCGAGATACGTCAGACGTGTATCAATAATTATTTATAGACGTATCTGTTATTCCTAGAATTTCTATGCTAAATGTACAAAATCAAAAATTTGTATCGATCGCGTACGGAGAGAATGATTTTGCTGAAGTGTCTAAAAATTAAGCTGGCTCGGAAAATAATTTTACTGGATCATCAGGATAATTAAAGTAGAACACGTTAAGCGTTGATGACAACGCTTTTAACGTTCAACGAGCAATTCGCACTTGGAGCGTTCTACATCATTATTTCGATGGTCGAAATCAAATTATTTTCAAATCTATATTTCAGTTATATAAATTTTCAGATACTTCAACAAAATCACTCTTTCCGTGAACAACAAATGGTTCTACGGTTAGAACAAAATTACAAAAATTGTAATTTGTATTTTATTAAAACAATCGAGAGAAAAGGGGAAAAGGGAGGGAAATTTTTCAAATCCGCGGAGTGGATTGTAATTATGGAAGCAATAAATTCGAATAAATAAAAATGCAACGATCGCGAATGCATTCGGAATTTTTCGAAACACAGTGGTTACACGTACATAACTATCTCTTTTCGGTTCTTTTTTTCCCGATGTTTACGATTATATGCCCTCACGTTCGAGGAGTCCCGGGGAATTTTCGAGCGGCCGGAGTGGCGGCTTATGGTGAAGACGAGCGTCGTCGGGCGGGTCTCGGAGTGTACTTTGTGCCTGGCGAGAAATTGCAGAAGCTTCGAAGGCTCGCTTGTACATCCTCTCGCCCTAGGGGCGAGAGAAATCCCTCGACGTGGCGGGCACGACGGCGCTCGATCGAGCGAGGCCGCAGCATAACATTAAAGAGCGAGCCAGGGTCTCTCTCTCGAGCGCGCGCGGGTTAACGTTTGCGTTCGTCGTTGCGAGCCTTCGGCTCCGACGCCGCACATGCCGGTTGCATCGCCGGTGCATCGAGGAGAGGCGCGCGGGGGCTTTGCCTGCGTGCGCTCCGTCGCCGCGCCGCGCCGCGCCG
>NW_017305485.1:1160684-1188139 GCF_001594115.1 Trachymyrmex septentrionalis
GTGGTGCACGGAGCGCGGCTATCGAACTGCTCTATCGCTAATAAATCTGCGGCTCAACTAGAATCTGCCTCGAGTTATACGAGGCAGCGGGATAACGACGGATCGAGCACGCCGAGCCGCGCCACACCACGCCGATCCGTCAAAAAACTCCGCGCTGCCATTTTTATAATCGTCCGACCGACCGGCGATGATGCTCGATGAAGCTCTGGGAGTTGCCTTCATTATTCTGTACACCGAGGCGAGCCTTCGACGTTCCTCGAGATCGATTGTCGAGTCGCTGCTTTACGGGAGTGCATCCTTTTTTTCCGTTTCCCTTCGTACGAATCTCAAATCTTATAAATTATTTTTTGTGTGTAATTGACATTGCACTGCGTGCGTATTAGCACCAATTAGCAAATTTTTAAGTAATTACTCGGAATTAGAACGTAGTGGTATTAACATAAACTAGACTTATTTTCATTGCCGGTTAGATAAAAATGTATAATCGTATAGGAAATTTAATTAGACCTTTTTTTTTCTTAAGTTAACGTATTATAATTCGTATTTCACAACGAATATCGTACTTAATTCCGATTATAGTATTAGGAGAACGAAACAGATGATACAACGTTGAAAGACGTACAACTAGAGTCATCTATTACGAACACCTGTAAGCTATAGAAGCGCATAGATATTAGCATGAAGCACATTATTTTTAGTCTCCAAATCCAAAGACACACAAAATTAAATACAGATACTATTGATTAAATTGTCTTCATTGATGCCATCGATTTATCGCCGAAATTAAAGTGAAGTGAAATTACGAAAATATATTTCTTGTCTAACAAACTTTATTAGACCACGAGCGATAGCTGTTCTAACGGAAAACTACGCTTGGCATTAGAAATAGAATTTGTAGAGAAATCAATCGCTGCGTTTATCGATCCGAATAAATTAAAAGCGGCGGCGGCGTAGCGCGAAACTCGTTGGATTTGTCATTGATTCCTGGCAGACTGCGGGTCAGGGTAGCACAACGCCTAGGAAGTGGCTGAAACGGTTTTGTGCCAGGACATCAATACTTCCACGACCCGCACATTACCCGATAATAATGGCTACACCCGCGACGCGAATTACGCCGCGATCGTTATTACCCCGCGGCTCGCCCGGGAAAATCCCTCGCCTTTGATCCTGGATGAAAGCGTCCAGACTGTCAAGGAATTCAGAAACGTATATCTGACGTTATCGCACATCAAGCTTTCTACCGTCAAACGATCGATGCGTCGCTATCGATTCTGTGTCACTATTGATGCCGTTGCAATAATTGCGCACGATCCATGCAAGTCTCGATTTCACGCAGAAAGAACTTCCGTCATATTTTACGTAGATTGAAACGTTCAATTAAAAAGCAATCAAGGGGGGTGATTTAACCTCGGACGATTACAGCACCCTATGCATAGTTATCTTAAAAATCTTGTTTTAGAAAAAGGAAATAAAAAGTATCGCCTAAAAGCCTCAAAATTCATTAGCTCGATATATACCTGAATAATTTTGTTGGATCATCAAAATAATTACGTAATCTCAAGCTTAAGCACGCTGAGCAGTGCTACAAAAAGTTTTGACATTCTAGCAACCTGTTTGAGTTCTACACACAACTATTTTAATAATCCAACAAAATCATTCTCAGATCTACATTCGAGATCTAAATTTTTAAATATTTCAGCAAAATCATCCTTTTTGTGTATTTAGATAAAATTTATTTGAGATATTTTAATCATCTCATATATATAATTAAGATTAATTTGTGAAATTAATGAGAAATATTTATTATGGCCAGCATTTATGGTGCATTGACATGCTTTTAAAGTGCCACTGAATCGATCCCTTTATGTCGAAACGATCTTTCTTGCCCTCCACGAAGGAAAGCGAAGATGACGATATGTTCGAAGATGAAAACGTCTTCCGGTAGCGTTTCCGCGAATTTGAATACCGGCAAGCGTTTGTGTCGCGACAATTTGCGAGACAGCTGTTCGTAAGAAAACTTGGAGCGATTGTCCCGCGAGTATTATATAATTGGCATTACAATTGTGTAGTATGTAAAGGAAATCGAACGTGACGATCAGTCGAAAAGATCTGTTTCGCGGATACGCTACGAATAGTACGAATCGTGTTATAAAGCGAAATACTTCCATGGAATTGATGATAATCTGGATTAATCTAGAATATATATATATATATATATATATATATACACACTCTTGAATTACTTGAATTGTATCATTAATTATATGCATCCAGCACTTTTTTAATTAAGAACGTTTAAGCACGAAACAAAATCGAGATTTCGGATTGCATCGCCGGATAATGAATATCTTGGATGTGAGAGAGTATTCCCGAGTGTACAAAGTTCTTTTGCAGAGAGAGAGAGAGAGAGAGAGAGAGAGAGAGAGAGAGAAGCGAGCAGAAACAAAGAAGGGATAAACATGAAATAACAGAAAAAGAGGGCAGAAAGAGGCGGAGGATGGGGAAAAATGAGGCAAAACTGTATCGGAAGATAATAACGGGGTATGCGGTGATCGGGTCCGTTCACCGAAGAAATGGAAGAGCACGATGCAACCGAGACACCAGCTAGATGCAGTTTGATGATGCTTCACAAAAAAATCTCTAGGCAATAACTTATTTGTTTCTTTTTTTTTTTTTTTCTACTTGCGCACCTGTATCTTCCACTATGTTATCCAGGAATCTTCCCTAGAAACGATAATTACTTGCGCCGGCCGTGATATAATTAAGTAATGTTTGATTGATGGGCATTAGATCAGCTCAATATTTAGACAAAAATTTCTCAGACATCGCAGGATTTAAGAAGTCGCAGAGAAACATCGTTATATTAAATTTTGCATCGGAAATCTTTTCATCGCATTTAATCGCACATATAATACATCGACGTGACATCCTTAAAAATTTATAAAATTTAATCGAATTTTAATAATTGATTTAGTCGTCGGTCGATGGAAATAATCCGAAACAAAAGAGAGGCACGTGGTGCCACACTTAAGAAATTCAGAGAGAAGCTTAAGCGCAAATAAAAAATTTTCCAGATTTTTCCGGGGCTAAACCGGGTGACGGAATTGTTCACATCCCGGGTACGCTCGCGCTTGCTGTTGGAGCCAATAAATTTTTCACATAACCTGTACCAATAAAATGAGATAGCGGGAGTAGAGGAGGCATCGACGCGATCCTGAAACAACTATACTTATCGAGGATCGTGCCTCGCAGGGTCTGATGGAGCCCCGCGTTTTCAGTCCCGCTTCTGTAATTACTATCTTCCACACGTATATAAGGATCGTTGCCTCTTTTACTCCGGTTCATGCCAAAAAACCGAAAACTTTCGGTTCGCATCGCATTGATGGCAATAATCGCGCGATTATTTCTCTACTAGTCGTATCATTTCGCTCTCCTCGCCAGAAATGATATTCGTCTAATTATGTACACATCGCAATCGTGTTAGCAACGACGAAGCTTGTAGCCATTTTCTCACATTCCAAAAGCACGTCGATGAAGGAATCGTTATCCCGGCTTTTTTCTCCCCCTCCCCCCCCCGCCGCACCGCCGCGTCCGGTTCCCCTATACCAACGATCGTGATAAAACCATCGGACAATAATAAACAATGCGTGAAACGACAAGTACAGTCGGGCGACCGGGGGCATTTCGCGAGATGCTATCGTGTCCGGGACTCAGCCCCCGGTAGCGGAGCGCAATCAATCATTCGAACCGGATAAAATATAAAATACGGTACCGGGGCAGGCCGCGATGTGTGTTTGCCGTTTTATTTATTTGCACGGTCATGCAAGCTACGCGGAATTAACGTATTTTTTGCACGCGACCTCCTCGCCGGAATGACGGCGGGTCGATGGCGAGGCACCGACCTAAGCTTTTGTTATCGCCGGCGCATTAAACCGACCGCAATGAATAAAATAATTTTTCTTTTTTTATCTTCTCGATAATTTCGTCAATGACAATTTTACCTAAGTAGGAGCGCAACGCGACATTTGAAAAATAACCGCAGTTAAAAGGATCCGTGGAGGATTCGTGAGGGTCTCTAGAAACGGAAGGTCATAGATGGTCGGGGTGTTTCTCGGGTATGCCGAAATATGTACTACGAGAAGAGCAACGATGGCGATTCACATCGCGTGATGGATGGTACTCGTGGTATCTTGTATCGCGGTATATCGTCACCACCGCTCTTGCTTATTAAACTGTTCGGTATTTCTCGTGGACGGGTAACAAGGCAATGTCGCGCTCGTGCGAGAGAAGAAAGACGGGGGGAGAACGAGGAAGATCGATGCCCTCTGTGTGCACCTCGGGACCGAAACTTTTAATAAATGTCATCTTTGCTACCGAGGTAGTCGACAGTCGCCTCATTATAAATAGCTACCGTTCGTCCTTTATAAACGCGCCCGAAAAATTATCTGATTCGGTTTAAACAACCGAACGCATCATTTGATTTTCAATCCTTCGTCGCTAAATTATAATCTCAAAAATATATTTCTTGCCCGTGGGTTAATTTTATATTTGTTTATAGATCATTCCAACAGGAAGAACAATTTTTCCATCTAAAAATTTAGTTAGATATAGATAAAAAAAAAAATATATATATATTTGAATTATCAAATTAATTATGTAGCATGTTTAAGCACACAACACACAATGCACTTTACCGGAATGATGTGTCCTAGGAATATTCTTACTGAGAAAGATATTAAACTAACAAAATGTCCTCACAACAATGGAATTTTGATGAAACCAAACAGATTTTCTGGCTATCATAACCAGAAATTCTGTTTGATCTCACCAAAATGTTATACTTTATGATTAGACTTTTTTAAACATTTTTCTCAGTGTAGAACGTCTAAAGGATTATTTTGATAGTCCAACAAAATTATTTTCAAATCTGTACTCTGTATCTAGCTAAATTTTTAGACACTTCAAAGCAAAACTATTCTTTCCCAAGTCCTTTAAATGTCTTTGGGACGTCTTTTGGAGATTTGTACAGAAAAAATGTGTTGCAAAAAGTTTTTACATTTCGCAGCAAACAACTTAAATGATATCCTACACTCTAATTCTATAGCAATGAAAATTTTACTGTTTACAAAAGTGAATAGCAAAGTCATTGCTATAAGTATGGATCTTCACTGCTTTGAAATTAATCTATTTACTCTACATAAAGAAGACTATTTCATTCGATTAATCGAAGTGGTTTAAGCATTAGTTGATAATGCATTGTAAGATGCATTGAATGTTACTGCAAGGTGTGAATTTAGTAACATAACGGACCGTTATGTCGTTTGTCGCATGTTTATTGTTTGTCAAAATTATATACGCACGTGTATATACCATTATATCATTAAACTATTATTTTACCATTAAATAGATCAAATTTATAACTTATATAATTTTTTCAAAAATTTATAATTAAAAATAAGTTTAATAAGTTAATCGATTGATAGCGTGTTCTGTTCAAAATCTGTCTGCGTAGACTTTGTTATATGGATTTGAAAAGACATTATTCTGTCATTATTTTAACCTCCAAATTCTTCTTTTTAGAATAAATTTTTTACTCCAATTATCGAATAGATTTTCTATTTCCATCTTGCAGTAAAATTCACTGGCAGTAGCATTGGCGCGATTGCCAGTAATGCCTGTATATATTGAAATTTCAATTTAATGCAGTGAAATTTCATTGCTGCAAATTTAGAACGTGCATAATTATTTCGATGACCTAACAAAATTATTTTGAGATTTGTATCTAGCTAAATTTTTGGATACTTTAGTAAAACTGTTCTTTCCCTTGACATTTGTGGATTCATTTATGGTACCTTTCACTGTGAGTTTCGCGTCGTAAAATCAAACACGAACATTTCGAACGAGTATTTCGCGATAAAATTGTCATGATCGCTCGATGATTTCAAGTATTTTCGTATTTGTGTACGGCAGGTGGTAGCCGATTATTACGATCATACGAACAACAAAATATCCTCGGAGAAGCGCCTTCGATCTTATAGTTCTCCGCGGACACACGGTACGAAACGGATGATTGCGCGCCGCGAACGCAACAGATCGCTACGTTATTATTTTCGCCAGTTATCGAATTAGATGTTGGCTTAACGGGTACGTATAGTCCCCGCATACCCATCTCATAGGCGTACGTATACGCGGCTCGTCAACTTCTAATGTATAATCGTATATCTTTCTCTAACTTTATATTTACAAGTAAACGAAAAATATTTCGATATTCTGACAATCCAAAATAAGAATTTCGGTCGCATTAAAAGCCACGACGAAAGAGAGATTCTGATTCGCGATAACGAATTTAAATTCTAAGCGATTAAAATAGGGCAATTATGTGACTTGTTACTTTTTAAAGCTACGCTTTAGTAATGCGCATGTAAAAAGAAATTTAAAAAATACATTGTAGAATTGAAAAAATGATTTGGTTAAAAGATTTACAATTTTGCTGGATACAGATCTGAAAATTAAAATTTTGTTGAATCACATCAAAATAATTATGTTGGAAACTATATAAAAAAATGATGAGCTACAAAAAAATCTTGATATTCCAGCAATCACAATTTGAATTGGGTACAAAATTATTTTTTTGATAGTTCGACAAAATTATTTTTAAATCCAACAAAGGATTTTTTATTTTTTGCAGAAAAATAATACTTATTATTATCTTTCTAAATCACGGGTGTATCACGTATATATCTGTTAATATGTATACTATGCGCAAAGTTATCTCTAAACATAGGTAAAGTCACAAATTTATGAAACATTTATGCTCAACAATACCTTCCTTACTACACAATCGTTTTCGAACATTCAAATGCTGTATAAAAGACAAATAAAATCATCGTCTGGAGACGATCAAAAATTGTCACTGTATAATCGTTAATGATAAGAAAGGGCAAAACACTGCTTTCGTCGGAAGGAAAAGTATCGACAGAACTGAGTCTGGTTTCTAATGATCGTCGTCATGTCGATCGTGCTTTATGTCGTCCCTCTTACATAAACGCGCTTAATTTGCGTGAACGAGGCTGTAAATTGTACCGATTCAAGAACATGAGCGAGGATGACGCCCATGGGCTCTCTCTCTCTCTCTTTCTCTCTCTTCCTCTTACCTTCTTCATATTTCCCCTCTCCCCCTAACTTTCAGCCCTCCGTCTCAATTTCTCTCCTCCTTCACCTGGCTACGAACGCAGAAGAGGCATCCCCCGAGATTACCGCTCCACTCGTTACTACCTACAACGTACTTACGTTACTTTTAGAACTGCTTATTACTGTGATTACCGGCGCATAATGCGGCGACCGAGCCGTTCTACAATTTATTATTGAATTGCTATAATACGGACTGACCGGCATTGCCCGGACGCGCTGACATCGTTATATACACGTTGTTGTGGAAAACGCGTAACGCAAATCATGTTTCTTTAGTAGACAATTCATGATAACAATTCTATTCATCACGAGTCAGATATCGTGAGCCAATATTATTCAGAATGTTTCGCATTCTTAAACGAAAGTGATCGAAACGATTTAGAAGAAAATGCGAGTTTTGTTGCAAATTTTTAATAATAAATATCGTAGTTTAATTATTAAATTGCAGATTGGTTAAAATTTGCTTGAAATTAAATAAGAGATAGATAAATGCGATTACTCTATTTATAAAGTAACAGTTAAACTTCATTCTTCATATCAAGTGCAATTCTAAATTTTTTATTTTAATCCTTTATTTTTTAACATCGATTGCAAGTAATGTGTAGAATAGTAATATGTCATTAAAAGTCAACGTTGTGACAATGAAACTGTACGCTAAATATTTTATTCAATATTAATTATTTAGAGAAGAAACTTAATGTATGAGCAAAAAAAAGCATTTTCATAAGGAAAATGTATTCTTTTGTTCAATGAAATTTTCCAATAAAACATATTTTTAATTGCATCTTATAAATTCAAATTTGTTGAGCGCACATCTCATATTTTCAGTCAATTAAATTTCAAAGCAAATAAATCCCAACAATCTACTTTTTTATGTGTCCTTGTATTATTAGATTATCAATTGTTCTGTAAAGAAATTTTTAATTCCAATATTTTATAAAACATTTAACAAAACGTTTCTTTACTCCGTGTATATAATCGACAGAACGTTCCAAGGAATTTTTCCTCTTCGGACGACATGAAATGCGGAAGAGGATGCCTAAGGCGTGGACTGTGGTGAACTGCACACGTGTGTACACACGGAGAAACACACACACACACACACACACACACACACACACATGCATACATAGATGGTCGAACGCATCGGACAAAATGACCGGTCTGGCTATCTATCCGCCTATTTCGATGCTATTCATTGTTACTTTCATGCGTGATTGGCCGCACTCAAAAGTGGTTACACAAAATAACACATCCAAATCGAACATCGTAAGCCGCACATGGGGAAGCAGACTGATTTCTCAAGTCGCACTAAATTGCATTTTCTCGCAAAGTACACGTTGCGATACACACAAAAACAATCGTTCGAATAACACAAAAATCCATGAGAAATTTAAGACATTTAAAGAATGTTTAAAAAATGATTTTCTAGAATAGAAATAGGCGCGAGATTGATCTTTAATTGATACAATCTTTTAAAAATAAGAAAAGAAATGATATTATTTATGATCAAGAGTTAGATAATAATATAATAATATAGTATTAATTACAAAATAACATATTAATATTAAACAAGAAACAAACATTGCAAATTTAAATTTTAAACGTTCAAATTGTTGTATTCTAATTTACGAATTAAAATTGAAATTCTAATTAATTGAAATCTTCTTAATTAAAATTCTAAAGAGCTTATCGTTTTTTTATACACTTTTCGCTGTTATATACTTTTAGACACAAGAAATATTGAAAAATGAAAATAATAAATAAAAAATAAAGACGTATTTGTATATCTAAAAAATTTAATTTACGATAAAAATAATTTTAAATCTTACTAACTCTAAATACAAAAAGTTTACATAGAAAATCTTTAAATAATTAAGTAACTGAAAATTATACAATTATTTACATAAAAAACTAATTTATAAATTTATTATTAATAGTTGTTTTATACAATAAGAAAAGAGTTAGAACTAATTTATATTTTAAACTTTTTTCTTTCTGTTATATTTTTTTTTCGGTTTTTTTTCTAATAATTTAAATTTTTAACATAATATACAATAAAAAAATATAATGAAATATATACTTTTGTATGCAATTTTGGACAAATTTAGCTAGCCTATCAGATGCATCAAATATTATATTCGATTGGTTCTTACTTTTAAGTCCAACCAATTATATTCAAGTGCTACTTAACTGCGTGCGATTGCAAACTGGCTGCACTTTAAAGCACATGGTATAACTGATCATAACCTTCAAACGAGCGCGCTATTGTTGTCAAACACATTGTTCAAAGTGAATATTACATAAAGTTTTTCTTATAACAATCGATACGTGATACAATCTTAAGCAGCAAAAATGTTGCGGAGACAAGCACGATTACGTCGAGAATACCTCTACAGAAAATCCGTGCAGGATAAAGTGAAAGGTATCCAAGAGAAGAAAGATAAATTGAAACACAGTTTAGAAGAGAATATACCGATCCATCCGGATTTAAGGAAAAGCGCATTACATGTGCAAAGGAAGATCGAATGGGAGGATGCTGGACCGGAGATGGCAGTGGCTATGGGTACGGAGATGGGCGGTACCGTGGTCAACCACGAGGATGACGAGTATCGCTGGGCCGGTGTGGAGGATCCGAAGATCGTCATCACGACGTCTCGTGACCCAAGCTCCCGGCTGAAGATGTTTGTGAAGGAGCTCCGTCTGATATTTCCAAACTCGCAGCGAATGAATCGTGGTAACTATGAGATGAAGCAGCTAATCCATGCTTGTCGTGCCAATGATGTCACAGACTTCATCATCGTGCACGAACATCGAGGCGTTCCTGATGCTCTGGTGATATGCCATTTGCCGTATGGACCGACAGCCTATTTTACATTATCCGGTGTCGTAATGCGACATGACATTCCTGATATTGGCACAATGTCGGAACAGTATCCACATCTAATCTTTCATAATTTTAAAAGCAAACTAGGGGTAAGAGTAACAAACATACTGAAATACCTGTTTCCTGTGCCAAAAGAAGACAGTAAGAGAGTAATTAGTTTTGCTAATCATGATGATTACATATGTTTCCGACATCACACGTACAAAAAGACTCAGGGGAAGAATGTTGAATTGACAGAGGTTGGACCACGTTTTCAAATGAAATTATATGAGATTAAATTAGGAACTCTGGATTCTGAATCAGCTGCTGACACAGAATGGGCTTTGAGACCTTATATGAATACAAGTCACAAAAGGAGATTTCTGTCTGATGAAGATGGTTGGCAACAAGAAGATAATTTAATTTAATTCCGATATGTCTGTATATCTATGTACATATATCGATCATTTAACTTTGATGTGTTTTATAAAACAGCATTGACATTTCTCTATTAATACATTCCTGACTGTACATATAATAATATATCAAAAATTTCTTGAAACAATGTAAAAAAAAACAATAGATGAATTATATATAAAATAAATGAATTATATAAAAAATAGATAATTAAAATTTACTATTTTATTACTATTCCAAAATTACCGTTTCAATATTATTTGAGAGAAATAATATAAAAATATTTTATATAAAATTATATATAGTAATACAAATTATCATAATTCTCTCCATATATAAAAAATAATAGTTACTTTTGTATTTTCAAGATCTAGAAATAATAAATTAATTTTGAAAGTGTTATATATGTATATGTTGGTATTTTAATTATTTATATTTATATATTTCAACTATTTTTTTATATTGCATTACATTTGTGTATGTATTAACAACTTTATCATAATATAAATGAAGATATTATTTGACTAAAATTGGTATCCGGCATTTTATCGTCGCAGATGCTCAATTGATTAATATGTATGTATGTACATATAAAATTGTACTTTACATATATGTATTGTATGAACGGTAAATACATTACTTATATTATGTGAATAAGCGTTATTAAATATATTTTAGTTCAAATTTACAAATTATCAGCAATATAAAAATTTATGAGAAATCTCTCTTACAATTGTCAGTTAGGAAAGAAATGCTACAAGTAAAAATAGCAGCAGTTATAGTAAAATAATTGTTATTACCACAATTCGATTATCTTTTGATTACCTTTAAAGTTCTTCTGAAGGTAGCCTTAATGCCAGAGATTCCATTATACTGCCAGAGATCGATTATTGCCGAAATTCCGGGATTGTTAGTGCCTTATAGTTGGCCTATAAAAAAATCAGATACAGAAAAGTGAGAAAAGCCGACGTTATCTGTATGAACTGTAATTTTTTTTAAAAAATCATCAAAATTTAGAGCGATTAGTCGAAGATTTTTCCACCTGAAGTCTGGAGTATACCGGTCAAAATAGAAATCCTAGAAAGCACGATTATTATATACTTTTATCCAAATGTCCAGAAGACGTCATAAAGTGTTATCTGGATAATAATGGCCGCTTCATATTAATGCCGGTTCGTATTAACACACATAACGCATTTCTCCAAGGAATGTCTCAGGACGGTTCCCTTGGAAAACTATATTATATGAAAGTGTGAATAATTTCTCTATTCTTTTCATATACGTCTTCCTTCTTTCTTGCTCGATAATTAATAATTTTTACCATCTCGCGGAAAATTTTATATCATTAGAACATAAAAACTACCGATCAGTGCGTAAAGTGAATTTTGCTATTCGAGATTGCAAATGGCAGCGGTGCTCCCGAATTCCGATCGTCGGTTGAGAAAATGCGTGACTACGAAAAAGACAATCATTTCGTCAGGTACCTATGAGCAGTCGCATGACAAATGAAGATCTCAAATCAATCCTCGATTTTCGTATAGATTTCGTCCTTTCTTTGCTGACTGTCGATAATATTTGCGATCGCGACGCGGGAGAAACATTTCGTGTGGCGCGAATCGTTAGAAATTTGTCGAAACTGGCGTCTCGCTTGAAGTTAGTCGCGCACTTCAAATTAATCGGAAGTGGCGACACATTTCATTATCGTAGATAACGAAGACGCGCGATGAAGCGGATAATAATTTTATTACGTATTTATAGGCAACTATTTTGTTTTGATATTTAACAAACAAATCATATATTGTATTTTCCACAAACCCTTCCCTTCTTTTTTCTCGATTATTAAAACAGATCATCTTCACGTTTTTCATAACGCGCGAAAAAGATTTCATATTATGAACCGCGGTATAATATAAGTACATAATTAGCGCCTCGTTTAAAATAAATCGGGCGATTCAATATCGCGATTCCTTTAATGCAATATTCGCATATTAATAAAATCTTTTTTCTTAGCAATAATCTTTGATTAGTAATTAACTTTTACATTTTTCGATGCGCGAAAAAAATCTAATATTTCAAAATTAAAATTAATTGAAATTTTGAATATTTTCTAGCAAGGACACAGTAATACAGTGAATCATTTCATCCTTCTTCAATATTAGTAAACAATAAGGATATAATGTACCGTATTATACTGTGTTTTTACCGTATTGTACTGAAAAACGCTCTTTACCTGTAAACTCCAAATAAACTACACAGTAAAATTGTATTCTATTAGGAACGGTTTACTCAAGTTTTTGTTAAAATTTTGTGTTGAATTTTTAACGTATAAATTATATGGAGTGTTAATTTAATATAATGTAATTGTATTATTGAAATATTTTGTATTAAACTATGATTCAATATTTCTTGTTGTTAAAATAACACAATTTATGAGTAAATAAACAAATAATAAAAATAATAATTTTAAAACATAAATTCTAAGATAAATGTGTCAATTTAACATATCATAAGTGTTAAATTTATCGAAACATATTTAATTCAACATGTTATAAATGTTAATTTAATAAATAAATATTATAGTTGCTTATAAATTGTGTTTGTGTTACATTTCTGTGTTAATTTTTTAAATTTAATATTTATGTTGCTTTCCATGATATATTCCTCTTTCATTAAATAAATTCTAAAATTTAAACGGGATATCGTTTGAATATCTATTAAATTTAACACACATTTTCCAACCGTGTAGCGATTCGTATTTTACGTGGGTCACATTCAAAATCCTGCGCGCTGTGCACCAAATGCACATCTTTTAAGTGAGCTGTGTAGCATTTGTCTTTGCAAAGATCGTGTAAATAAAAAAAAAAACGCCTTAGAAAAAGACTGCCGTGATATAAATGATAAATAGCCGGCGATCATATTTCCATGCAACAATCCCGTAAAAAAATATTAGCGTGGAGAAGTGTCAATACTCCGAATTGAATGCCGCGCCACAAACGCGAGGAGTGACGAGCCCGCGAAATCGCGACGGCGGCGGCGCAGCGCGCGCGTTCAGCGCGTTCAGCGCGTTCAAGCGGCATCTTGGCACTCTTGGCAGCGGAAGGACGCTATGGATGTGTTCGGATCGTCGAAAGTACGCGCTCAGAAGAGTGACGGTGAGCATTGGTTTTTCATCACGTTATTGAAACTGCATCGTACAGACTGTTTGCTTGCTCGCTGATATCGCTTGCGGTGCATCGCATGATCTGGTGCGCGCGCTCGTAGAGAACTCTCGGAACTCTCTTTCTGTAACATTCATTTGCATTATATGTAGGTGCTAGCGCTTCGGCGTATATGGCGGATAATCGTCGTACTAACTGCGCGCCGTGAACATGAACCATTGTTGTGAAAAAACAAATACAAATTTTCATGAGATCGAGCTAACCTCGATCGCGCCGAATCACCTTTCTGATCTTTCTGTGTGTCCTATGACTTTAAGAGATCAACGATCACTTCATTTTTACATGCTGCTTAAACATTTCTGCAACTTATTGCGTATATCTGATGAATGGACTTGATGAATGGTAAAAATAAACAATTGGATCAGGAATGTACAAATGTCTATCATTGAGAGAGCTTCATTCATCTTAAATTTGCTTACATCTCATTGTCGTCTCCTATTTATGAAAGTGGTTTAATTGAATAATTATTTTTCATAAAAACATAATGCAGATTTCTCAAAGAAAAGAAGTGAAGCAAAGTGAAGTGCGAGTTGTACTGCGACTGGCTGCCCACATCTTTAGTAGCTGATACATTGTAGCCTGTATAGAAGTAGTATTTCTGTACTGTGTCTATCCTGACTCTATAAATGTTTAAGCCTGGTAGTTAGCTATTGCAAAGTACATTGGACCCTTTCTTTTTTTTGGCAAGGTGCAGTCTGCTTTATCTTTCAGATCTAGAGGTCACGGGTATCTCCCGTAGTGGTCGCGTGAGGAAGAAATCTTCCAAGCTCGTTGACTTCGAATCCGATGATCTTACGGAAAATAAACTCAAGCGACAAAAGGCACAGCAGCTGCAAAGTCAACAGTTCTTAGATCAATATGAAGTACAACAGCAGCAACAGCAGATATTGCCCATGCAATCTACCCAAGTGGGTAATATTGGACAACAGAGAAAGAATTCTGGCTCGATTCATATGCAACAAAGGCTTAAGATGGAACCTCTGTCTGATAATGAAGGACAGACGTCCAGTTCAGAATCCGATGATCCCTCTGGGATAAACGAGGATGAAAGTATAGACTCTGGAAGTGACGAAGTAGATCCTCTTTTGATTGACGAAAGAGAAATGGGATTCAGAAAGCTGGAACCACCACTAGGTCAGGAAACACCATCACAAGCAAATAGTTTATATATGCTTGAAAAATCTAAGAAAAAATTGGTTATTAAGGATGGAAAAATTGTAGGCAAAACAAAATCCCAACGCAAAGATAAAGGGGTACGTACTATTGAAGAATGAATATCAAAGGAGGACTTTAATTTTTTGATATTTTTAGAAAACGAGATTTACTGCTTATATGCTATGGGCAAAAAAAATTAGACAAGAACTGTTAGAGCAATCTCCTTACATGGGTATCAGAGCTATATTTTTTTCCTTAAGTTATAAATGCATGCAATTTCGATGTTGTTTATTGATTGTTGCTTTTTGTAGATTTTGCGGCAATTTCTAAGCGATTAGGAGAGCTGTGGGCTACAGTACCACATCTGGAAAAATATAATTGGCGCAGACGTGCAAAGCGCTTAGCAGCAAAGCCTCATTCTTTACCAGCAAATAAAGATGAGCCTGTTTGGAAAATGCCACCACCCGCCTCGCGAAAAAAATTCATTAATAAAATTGGTGGGTTTATTGGTTCTTGTATATAGACAATGTATGATTTGTATGTCATGTTGTGTAGTTTATTTCCACTTTTTTCTCCATGTGCATGTGCATTAGCCAAAAATGTGAAATCGGATATATATCTATCGTGTGATTTTTGTAGTTATTAGTTTGTCTCTTGTACACATGTATCATTTAATATTCAATACAGCATTAATAAATTATTTTGTATATGTTGTATTTCAGGTAATGGGAAAGAAACAAAGCCTGCTTCTACAAGGAAAACTATTCAACTCGGCGTACCGTCTGTCGTTGGAAATGTTTCAATCTCACCACCGTCAAATCGTTCCAATAAAGATCTAGTTAACGAGCCAGTAATAGGCACGGGAATGTATAAAGTCGTTGGAACGCAGCCAATTGATGTTGCAGCTCATCTTAAATTGCTTGGTGAAAGCTTGACAATCATCGGAGAACGTTTGAAGGAGCACGATGGTCAAATAGCTGTTTCCGGTAGTCTTTCAGTTCTACTGGATTCATTGCTCTGTGCCTTAGGTCCATTAATTTGTTTAACGCAGCAATTGCCGGAAACTAATGGAGCTAAACCTGAAACACTTTCTCAAATGCTCGACAACATTGCTTATCTTATGCCTGGTCTATAATGTACAAAATGTGTAAAATATATTCATAATAATGTAAATAGAAAAGTAGTATGAGAAATTAGATATAAAAAAATATATATTCTACGAGCGTGAAAACAAAGATAATGTTTATTTAAAAATTTAATCTTAAAGACAGATTCTCGTTATATTTCGTCTACTGTCACATAGATAAAAAAACATTATGTTTTATATAAATAATATATTTGTATAAAAGTTACAATAAATATTTAAATAGTCCTGTATTACATAAGTTACTGTACAGGGAATATAAACATAATATCACAATTATTGATTATCTGTAGGCAAAATAGGTGGGCACGTACAAAATAGATTCTTATCGCCATATATGTCATCTATCCTTCCAACGCTTGGCCAAATCTTGTTGCTTCCTTTTACAAATGTCTACAAAATTACAAAGTAATTATTATGAATTAATATATATTTAATACAATGTTCACATATAAGATTCTTACAGCAGGAAAAGCTGCCAATTCTCGCGAATATGGTCGATTCCATTCAGTTGTTATAACTTGCTTCTGCGTGTGAGGTGCCATTTTTAAAGGATTCTGTGCAATATCTAATTTTCCTTCTTCAATATCCGCAATCTCTTTTCTTATAGCTGTCGAGAAATACAAACGTGAATGAGACGATAAGAATGCTTGCCATTAAGATATTTTAAGCATTATTCAAATTTTTTTAACTTACAGATTAAAGAATCGCAAAATCTGTCCAACTCAGTCTTGTCCTCGGATTCGGTCGGTTCGATCATTAAAGTACCAGCTACCGGCCAACTCATGGTCGGTGCGTGGAAACCATAATCCATCAATCTCTTCGCAATATCAACGGCCTCAACGTTGGCAGTTTTCTTGAAGTCTCTTACATCTAGGATGAACTCGTGCGCAATCAGCCCAGTCTCACCCTTGTACAACGTTTTGTAATACTTCTCCAATCTCTTGCTTATGTAATTGGCGTTAAGAATAGCCACTTGTGTAGCCTTGCATAAGCCTCTCGGACCCATCATCTTGATATAAGCCCACGAAATCGGTAGAATGGCGGATGATCCGAAAGGAGCGGCGGATACGGAACCAAGATTTTTTAAATCACTATGGTCGTTACCCGAACAATTTATTATTGGGTGATTCGGTAGGAAAGGTATAAGATGTCGCTTCCTATAAATTATAGTTTTTTAAACTTCTAACTTTTGACAATAGAACTGTTCTTTGTCACTGCACTGGACTACACTACAATTTTCTATCTCGCTTTCTAAATATTTTATTTTAAGTATCATAAGTATAATACTAGTTCAGCCACAAAGAACAAACCTTACGTGTAAGATTCTAAGATTTAAATAATTGCTTACACTCCGATAGGACCCATACCAGGTCCGCCACCCCCATGAGGAATGCAGAATGTTTTATGTAGATTGAGATGTGACACGTCGCTGCCATAATCACCAGGTCGACACAAGCCAACTTGAGCATTCATATTGGCACCGTCCAAATATACTTGACCACCAGCGTTGTGCACCATGTTGCATATATCACTAATCGTTTCTTCAAATACTCCATTCGTCGATGGATACGTGATCATCAGGCACGATAATGTTTTTTGGTACTTGTTGATCATTTTTTTCAAGTGCATTATATCAACAGAACCGTCCTTTCGTACAAAGATAGGTTCCACCTGCATACCTGCCATTTGAGCGGATGCGGGATTTGTGCCATGCGCGGATATCGGAATTAAACAGACTTGTCGATGTTTGTCTCCCCTCGACTCATGATAACATTGTATAGCCCTCAAACCCGCGTATTCGCCTTGTGCTCCACTATTTGGTTGGAAACTAATACCATCATAGCCGGTGATTACGCACAGATCTCGTTCCAGCTCGGCAAATAATTGTTGGTATCCCTCAGCCTGCTCGAGCGGAGCGAAAGGATGTATGTCTGTGAAACCTTTCAAACTGGAAGGCATCATCTCCGTTGTTGAATTCAATTTCATTGTGCAAGAACCCTGATAAACGTTAATATTAGCAAAGAAGCAAATACGTATGTATAAAAGTATAATACTAAAAAAAATAATCACCAGTGGAATCATGCTATGTACGAGAGATACATCCTTGTTTTCCAAAGACTTCATGTATCTAACTATTCTTGTCTCCGAATGATAGCTATTGAAGACAGGGTGCTGTAAGTACGAAATAGTACGATGGAAATCTGACTTGTCCAAATTTCTCGCGAGGAAGCTTTCATCTTTGACCACTTCTTCAACTGTAATATTTGCTGCAAATATCTTAAAAAGATCATTCACGTCCTCTACTGTCGTCGTCTCATCAAGAGATATTCCAATCGTACCATTGTTAAAATATCTGTAAATTTTCGTTCGTAATTTTATTAATAACATTATAAACTATTGCTGTCTATTTAGGGAAATACCTCAAGTTTATTTTAGCCTTATTCGCATTTTCCTTTATCACCTGTACAGAAATCTTTGGCGACACTGTAATGGTATCGAAGAAGTATATGTTATTTATTGCATTTCCAGCCACCTCCAAACCCTTCGCCAAAGCTAGCGTCAAATTGTGCACTCTACTCGCGATGTCTCGTATTCCCCGAGGTCCATGATATACTGCGTACATTGCAGACATATTAGCGAGTAACGCTTGTGCGGTACAAATATTGCTGGTGGCTTTATCTCTTCTGATGTGTTGCTCGCGCGTTTGGAGGGCTAAACGATAAGCGTCCTCTCCATTGGAATCTCTCGTAACACCTATCATTCTGCCAGGCATTAAGCGGATCAATTGCTGTCGGCAGGCAAAGAATCCAGCGTGAGGTCCACCATATCCAAGAGGAATCCCAAAACGTTGGCTCGTACCCACGCATATGTCGACATCGAAATCACTCGGTGGTTGAAGCACAGCTAACGCTAGTAAGTCAGTAGCAGCGCAGACAAGTGTCTATAAGAAAATACATTATTATTGTAAGATGTGATTTTTAATATACAGTGAATATAAAACGTATTCGTATGCATATCATTTTAAAAAAATAAATGTTAATTAGCATTTTATTTAACACAGAACATGCTCATTGCATAAAATTGTAAATTAATATTTATTTTCTACAAATAAGGCTTTTTTATACAAATTTCTCCTGAATATTTTTTACACTCACTGTGTGTGTTGATAAATGTTATAAAAATTACAAAACTTTTTTCTTTTTCGTATTAGAATTATTTATAAGAAATAACTTTATTAGCATAAAATATATATATAATAATAATATATATTATAATTTTTAACAACATACCCCATTAATGTGCGCCCTTTTAACAACATCTTCAAAATCGTGGATGGAGCCATTTGTATCGGGATACTGTACAAGAATACCGGCAATATCTTTTCCGCTGGTGTCTACTTTAAATACATCACCAATTATTAAGGGCAAACTTAAGGAAGCGGCGCGTGTTGCGATAACGCTAATTGTCTGAGGATGTACTTGGTCGGAGACAAACAATTTTTTTCTCTTATTATATCTATGTGCAAGTGCCAAAGCCTCCGCTGCTGCTGTCCCTTCATCCAAGAGGGAAGCATTCGCCACATCCATCCCCGTGAAATCACATATCATGGTTTGGTAATTCAGTAAGCCTTCGAGCCGTCCTTGTGAAATCTCTGGCTGATAAGGAGTATATTGCGTCGTCCTGTGGCGAAATACAATGAAATTGTTTTTATATGACCTCTCTTATGTATTTCATATTTCTTAATATTTTTCAGCACACGATTTACCATCCAGGATTTTCAAAAATGTTACGCATAATCGTATGTGGTACGCAACAGTTATAGTACCCCATGCCTATGTAAGAACGCCATACGTCATTCATTTCCGAAATTTTTGTGATCCTCTTTATTAAATCGTACTCAGCTGAAAAAATTATTTGTATTAATTTTTACTTTACTTTATACCATTTAAATTTTTAATTATATGTAGAATGGAATTTTATTCACTTTCACGTACAAAAAAAAAACGAAAAAGGAAAATTTTGATTATTATATTGTATATATTTGATGTAATATTATTGAAACGAAAAAGCGAAAAAATGTATTGAAGAAAATATTTAAAAAAAATAATAGCACACGCATAATATCGGGAAAAGAAATTATATATAGAAATCTATGCAATGGTATGCTATTAAGTCCATTTGAGAAGAACAACACGTGAGATCAAAATAGACGCACGAGATTGAACTGTGACCTGAGATAATGATTTGCGTAAAGGGTTATCAGTATTAGGGCAAGTCAAATCGTATAAGTCTCGTGACTTGTCACGTTTTCACGGAATGAACTATCGCAATTATCATGTATTTTACAACAAAAAAAAATATATTTTTGCTATTTATATATACGTATTCTTAAGAATGTGTAATTTCGCAGACAATGGAACAAAAGCCTGACAATTTACTCCAAATTAGCACAACTACGTGTTGATAAAATCTAAGTATCGTGTACGTTAACTGAGAAAATTACTCACTAACTGGCCCATCGAGATTTAGATCTCCCTTGTAAAGAATTTTAGCTGGTACTGCGGTTTTCGTTAATTCATCAAGGCTCTGCAATATTGCATCGCGAACAAAAGTTAATCCAATTGCGATACAAGTATTTTCATCGTATAAATGATTTTCAGAAGCAAATTACCTTAAATCCAATTAATCTTAACATCTCTATCTGTTCGTGTTCCCTGGGTCCAATGTGTCTCGCTTGAAATTCTTCCTTTTGTGGAAGCAATTTACTCATATTCTGTCTTTGCAAACTACACAATTGCAAACTACGCTTATGTTGAGCCACAATATTATATTTATTTAAAAACTTAGAGCACTTTGTCATTTTTAAAGTGTACTGCATCTTAACTTTTAAGAAATACATACAGAAATGTGTTAGGAACAGATTGAAATGCGGTACTCGATATTTAACAGTACGGTCATTCGAGTGATCTTAAAACTAACGAGTATTAAAATTGACGGAGATTTTATACTCAGAGTGTAGATATCACACAGTGATGTCATAACTTCTGATTACAGCTTGAACTCTTCAGCTTTTGAACCCTCAGTCATTCAACATCTGAATCATCTAAGACAATATTGAGAAATTATTTTCGTCGTTAATATCTCGTGATAAGAAGTTTAACGTTTGATTTAAAATATCTAACGAAACGATAGCTTATGAAGCATAAACAAAACAAACATTTTTTTTTATTACGTAAATATTATACAATATACAAGAGAGAGAGAGAGAGAGAGAGAGAGAGAGAGAGAGAGAGAGATCCTGTATAACACAAAATATCTCTTATACTTATATTTTACTATTAAATTATAGAAATTTTATAGGCTCTAACGAATTAAATCAATAAGGAATAAAAAGCTTTGAGAGTCGATGCTGAATGTTATTGCAATTATGTTTTATTGTATATAATAATTGAAGTAGACATTTCGATTCTTAGCTTGGATCTTCTTCAGTAAATATATTAATGATAAGATTAAAATATATATACAATAATTACCGTTACAAAAATTAATGCTTCCCTCTCTTTTATTGAAGGTCTAGTTGCGTTATTGTGTGACAAATGTTCTCATAAGATCCATGACAAATGAGTAGTAAACATCGCATAATATGCCAATACTCAAACAGCCATGTAAGTTTTAAGTAATTATATTCAGTGTTAATTTTAATCTTATTTCTTAAATTTTACATTATTGATTCAATGATTAGTTAGTAAACTTGATAATTTAATGAACATTGACATATGGATGCGAAGATATATTGACTAAGATACACATTCATAGTTCAAATTACGACAAACAAATATATAAGTTCATACAATCTAATATTCAATTTTGTATTTAACGGTAATTGTTGTATATATTTTAGTCTTATCATTAATATATTTACTGAAGAGGATACAAACCAAAAAGATTGAAAAGGTCTACTTCAATTATTATGTACAATAAAACGTAATTGCAATAACATCGAGCATCGGCTCTCAAGGCTTTTTATTCCTTATTGATTTTACTATTAATTGATTGAACTCATTAATTTAGCTCAAAATTCAAAGTATATTAAAAAATTACAATAAAAGACACATAAACAATAACATATTGTTTATTTCATGAAAAAATTTTATTTATGAAATGTTATTGATGTAACATTCATATTAAAATAATTCAATTTTATGTGAGAAAAACATGTATTTTAATATATAAAACTATTTCCTTATAATGGTAATATAATTTTTAATATCACTATATATACATACATTTTTTTAAACCATGATTTTTATTATTTTAATTAAAGAAGTAACTGTCAAAGAGTTGAGAAAGTTAAAATAAAATCGACAAAAATTAAATAATTAAATTACTGTTTAACAAACGGGTTTAAGGAAAATAATTATAAACATATTATATATATCTATAATATAATTAAATTTTATTTCATAAATTTATCTTGATTTTGCGAGAGTATCTTAGCGGATGATTTAGCATCCAAGAAAAGCTCATTAACTTCCTCAATGTCCTCCTTTTTGATACTAGTTCTTTCATTGACTTTCGCCGTCAAAGCTGCGGGTGTTAAAAGTTGTACAACATATCTGAGAGTAGTTTTCGTGCCGAGTTCGGCGAGACTGGATAGAGCCTCATCATCAATTTGCAGTCCTTCTGTAACAGCTCTCAGTTTTACTATTTGTTCGATTTCTTGTCTAGAATATGGAAGAGTTCTTATAATTAGAAGACGGTCCAACAAATCGAGAGGTATGCCGTGTGGAGAGATAATGTCTTCAGTTCCTCTGATCTCGCAGCGGCCACGATTCGTAGCGAAAATAACGATCGGCGCTATAGCACTTTCCAACGCGCGGTGTAGATAAGTAAATGTCTCTATGTCTAGCATATGAACCTCATCTATGAACAATACTCCTGGTACTAATTCAGCGATGCCTTGGTCGATATATTTATTTACTACCTTGTTTATCTCTTTCCGCAACTTATCTGAAATAATTTTGATCTGGTTACATATATTTCTAATTATAATTGAACATATCTTTAATATGACTGAATTTAAGAAAAGTGTAAGTTATAAATAATATTAAAAATATTAATACGCCTGTTTCCACATTCAGTTATTTAACAAGATGTAATGCAAGCGTTATGTTTCAGTTATAACTCAATAAATAACTTGTACATTTTTTCTTACTTTAAGTTTTAGTTTTCTTTTGTTGAAAATTAATATTATGAATTATCCTGTATAAACAATGTACCAATTTTCTCTTTTACCTGTAATTTCAGTTTTTTTAGGCTTCATCAATTGTCCCATCATTGACATTATATCCTGTCCTCCTTGTGGCTTGGCATTAGCTACATCCAAATCATGCAACGTTACATCTTGAATAACTTCCTTTTTTTTATGTACATCACCTTTCGGTAAAGGAACATATTCCTCCGCTTCCAGATCAAATTCCGTGGCAAAATTATCGCTTCGACCTTGCCTCTTTACCGCCCCGCTATTAGCTTCAATGTAAATTACATCGCCAGTTTCGACTTTTTCTTTTTGTAAAGATTCATATATCGAAGGGTCCAGTTTTAATTGTTTTGTGCCTTTAGAAGTTTTCAATCCGAGAACTACGTGAGATACGGTTTTACCATAGCCGCCCATAGGATTCTCTGTTTCAACAGGTGACAACTCGGTCACTTCACCTTCATATACCTCTTTAGTTTCTTTAATCCTTAAGCCGATGGCCCTCCTAAAATTCTCCATGAGGACCTCTGTTTTCTTAATCTCTGAGCTGTAAACCTCCGAGCCCACCATAGGACAGAAAGGTACTTTGTTACCAAGTTCTTGAGCAATGGCAAGTGCTATCGCAGTCTTGCCTGTACCTGGTGGACCAGCCAATAACACTGCACGTCCTGCCATTCTCTTTGACTTTATCATGTCGACGACGATACCTGCTGCCTATAAGAGCAACATTATACTTATGCATCTCTTTCATCATCCATCAAATCATTAAGGTATAATAAAAATAAAAAACTAAAAAAATAAATTAAAAAATCTGTGAAAAAACGACTGTCTTGAAACTCTTGAAATTTGAATGTCATCTGATACATGATGTAAGTACATAGATTCTTATGATTTTTATACATGGTTTTTTTCTGTTGTGATGCTATGTCTTAATTTATGAGAGTGATTGGTGAACTTTAATATGACTAAAGGAACTAAATTGTAATCCATTTCGGGAACAAATTAAACTAAAATTAAATTATATATACAATAACACATAAATAGTTAAACTAGAAACAGAATCGTGATATTTTGGTGATAAAGAGGAATATTATGAATTTTCGAAACAAGAAAATCATAATGCTTTCTTTTTAATGATACTCTTTGAAAGTTTCCATCATTCTAATCTATCTTCTAGTATCGCACGACACATGATATGTCGTGCATTTACTGGAAAACAACGCAATTGCCGCTGCTCTCAAGAAGATGCTAACCTCACGCGCCATTTCTTGACCGACGAGACCGGCCGCGCTCTGGATGGCAGAGCCATTCTCATCGAGTCCAAGTCCCTTGATATGTGTGTGGGCTGAAATCCTCTGGGTCTTGGCGGTGCTCTTCACCTCCTCGATCTTCATCGTTGTTACCTTTTTGCAAAAATAGACCAACGTAAAGTGTGAACCGGACGGACGAGCACGTTGCTAGAGTTTGTTTGATCAGTAATGGAGTAATCCCCCTCTCTACCAGTAGCGTTATTACAACAACGTCATTAGTGAAAATTGAACGTGCGCAGCTTGCGCGCCACATTCCAAAGCTTAAGCTCGTTTATTGATCCACTCAGCGATACTGTGCAAATATATTTCATCATTTGCGATAAAATTAGAAGATAAATTCAAAAATAAGAGATATGTCTCCTGAATTGTTGATTGAGAAAAAATAGTTACGTCTGCAGGAAATACATTGCAAGCTGCCTGTCGAAAAGTCCGCGTCTAGCAATTGATACATTTTTCAATGGCTAGATGTCTCATGAGACGACAGTTTCTCGAGAGTGCCATGGGTGGACCGATTTCATATATAAACGCATTCTAGAAGAGCATCCGTTGGGTCCGGTACACCTGGGAAAAAGCTAACGATAAATCGTAAATCTTAATTTGAAGTTGCCGCTGATTTCAAACAAGTTCAACTATCTCAGCCCAAGGTGTGACGTCGACCCATTTTGCTTCGAGATACTATTTTCTCGTAAATTTTTTTTTTCGTTAAATTTTCATTACGCGTTGTACTCACGCTGTCGCGTCGATTTAATTTTTCGCTCGAATTGATATTAATTTTAATTGTATAACAATCTCTTTTAATCTATTTCAGCAGAAAAATAAAAGAAATATATAAAAATAAAACAATTACAATTTATTGACATTTGAAAATTTGAGCTTTCTTATTATATGCTGAAGGTTCAATTATATTTAATTGTAATTATTATAATGTAAATTACATAATAAATATAATTATATATTAAGATATATAATTATATACTTATTTACTTACGTATAATTATATATAATTAAATATAATTATATATTACAAAATTAATGTGAATTTTTAGATTTCAAAAGTATAAATTAAAAAAATAAAAAATACTTATAAGAGTACAACACTAGTAGATTATGCGTGTATACATAAATTTATTTTTATATTAATAAGAATTATTATACAGGACTGTAAAGAGATATAGTCAATAAAGCTCACTTTTTTCTATGAAAATAAATTGATGTATACATACAACCTTCTAGTGCTGCTTCTTATAAGTATTTTTTATATTCATTTGATTTATATATACATTTAAGTAATACAATAATCGTTCTTCAAGATCGTCATTTAACTCGTTTTACAATGAGGAACCATTTAAACAAGTTCAGGAATAATAAATAAATGTTTATTGCAGTGTACATTTTAGTGACTTACAAAATTTATACATCATTAAGTACGATTTGTTTTTTTCTTTTTTCAATTCCTTTGAATCTATCTTAGCCTAAAATGGAATCATACTTTATATAGAGGCTTTGTTTCTCCATCTTCAAACTCTGGTATTATCGTCTGGTTGTCTTTCATCTAGAAGGAATATTCTATTACTAATACAAGATACGAAGATGACGACACGTAGAAAAGCTGGACTTACTTTGACGTGAGCGTATAATATAATTCCCACTAACGTTAGAGTTATACCTATGACTTGATTTATCGCTAACGTTTCATGGAAAAGTAATGAGCCTCCCAGCAGCAGAAGGCAGAATTTGGAATGTCCAACCATATTATATCTGAACATCTTGTTAAAGTGTATTACGTGCAAGTTTGTATACAACTCGTAATGTAATACTAATGTAAGGATACGTTAAAGGCGAGGTCTTTCCTATGATCCAATAAGATGTTAAATTCACAAAGAAGGCAACTACACCTGACAGTATCACCATGATCTATAAATAAAGTACAATATATGATCATTCAATTTTATCTCAAAAACTTCTCAGATCTATCTGCTATTATTTCAGAAACATACCAGGTCCAACAATGACCACTTGTGCGTGAATGTCTGTCCAACGGGCTCCAAAATCGGGATAACAATTAACAGCATAATAGCAGATAATGGTGCTTGATAGAATAACAATTGCATTGGATCCATCTGAAATTCCTTCTGCTTTCTGTTTATCATCTGTAAGAAGCAATAAAAGAAATAATCAGTACTATATGTATCTGGAATTTATGTAATACTGTGGAATTTATATAAATTCTGACTATTTATTTCTGAAAAGAAATAACAGTAGGACATACAACTTGATATAGAGACGTTACAAATACTCCTAGCGTTGCGTAGATGGTTCCAATAACGTTGAATTGTATGTCATAATAAAAATTGATTACGACTCCCAGCGTAATTGGTATCAGGGTCAGCTTAACAAGTATGCCAAAACGCTTTTTATAAAATATCATCTGCATTACTATCACGCAGGGTGTCGTTAGCATTTTTGCCACCTGATAAGTTCCGACTGTGTTGTGAGCCAAACTCAGATTTGTTAGAACGACAAATCCGCAAAATGTCATGGCAATGAACACCATCTCCTTGATGTCAATACTTTTGACGCAAAAGACATCCAGCTTTTCGCAGATTATCAAGCCGATGAACGTCATAAAGAAGTGTATCATGGACAGCGTGATATTCGGAAAGCGGGTATGAATGTAGAGCCATTTGTTGAGAAGCACAATTATAATTGAGAAGGCTATATTTAGCGTCAAGTAGAACGCCGTGACTACCTTTTTGTTCATCTTTTGTAGAAGTCTAATAATGCTGTCGCTGCGAGGAATCAGTAATTCCGTTAACGATAACGTTAACGATAACGTTAACGATGACTTTTAAGACATTGTTACATCTTGCACGAGCGCGCACAAGAATCTCGA
>NW_017305485.1:1188239-1194051 GCF_001594115.1 Trachymyrmex septentrionalis
GGCTTTTAAGACATTGTTACATCTTGCACGAGCGCGCACAAGAATCTCGACTGCGATGAATCCTGGCTAGAGAATCATAATAATAATATTATTTCATTCAGATTTATTTATTGCTCCATCCAACAATCACATAATTCGTATATATCGAATAGTGTGCCATGTTCGAGTGCCTCGAGCATTCGCTATCACTTGGCAATCATTTAACATTTCAGTTTCAGACCATTTCAGACTAATTGATTGATTCCACCATGTGACAGACTGCGATAAACGCTATGGTCACGGATTGCTCCGAATTCCGAAATGCTCCGAAAATGGCGAAAGTTAAGCTGCCGTATTTCTACGCCATCTGGGAAAGTAGACCAATTTTTGAAACGAAAATTCATGATTACCACTCGATTGGTCATGTAAATTTGAGTTTAAATATTAATTCTTTTTTTCCAATGATTTTATACACTTTGAGGCAATTAAATAAAAATTGAAAATAAATTGGTGTTTAATTAATTAATTTATTATGAAAGAGGAAATACAAAAGATCATAGGCCAGTATTCATAATCAATTTTTATCTTTAAGATTGTCTTAAGTGCAGTCTTAAAGATAATCTTATGTCATTAACCAATCAGAGGGCCAATCATGTATTAGCATCTTAAGACATTACTTAATTAAGATGGTCTTAAAATAAGTACCGATTATGGGTACATTACCTTACATTCGTTCTTTATATTCTTATATCAAGCCGAGAGGGCGCAAACGATATTTTTTTTAATCGAATTTGTGAGGTCGCCTTTAATAGTATTTTTCATCAATGACGTAAGTTGAAACACGAGGCGAGCGCCAAAAACCGTTCGATAACCGCTTAAATCGGCGGTTTTTTTCTGTAATGTAAAGTGATAAACTCGCTTTAGTATCTCTCCGCAAAGTATCGGAACATGATAGAGTTCCCGCTCGGGTATCGTGAGGTCGTGCCGGATCAAGCTCTGCCAGAGAAATGGAAAGAGATCACTCTGAATACAGGTAAGCGTGTTCTAACCTCCTCTAACCGGAGTTCAACCACCCGGCAAACCAAAATTTCACTCACGACGTCACATAAAAATGCTTCGAGGAATTATCCGTGGCGACATGCAAGCACAATGCTCGCGGAATAATGTATTGTGTAACATTTGCAAGTCGAAGTATCATTTTTGTATCATCTAACCTCTGCCCGTCTATTGCCCATTCTTATGTAAACTGATTTTGGATTTTTGATGCTATAAATCAAGTGGCACACGTGACTGACTCTAAATTTATACATACGTCAAACATGTATATCAATTTATTGCGTTTTGATAAAATTACATAATTTTAAAATAATTGTACATTTATTTTATTAATTATTATATTAGCTGTTACTATTGTATAAAACTTTATAACAAATTGTATAATATATGATAAAAATTAATTGCATCATTATTATTGTTGCTATTATTGTTTATTAAGAAGGGATAGATAAAAAGAATCTTATTTTTATAGGCGGAAGCCAAAGTACATTGCAAGATATAAAAGTACCAGAGAGAGCAGGTGGCTACTCATACAAAGATTCTTCAAAGTATTTCACTCGTAATCGCTTTATTTACTGGCGGATTTGCCATGATGTACTTGAATTAGTGGAACATAGTTTGGACATTAATCTTGCCAACTGTCGAGTGAGATACAAATTTACAGACACTCCAATTCTAGATGGAATTTCTATTCACGAGACAGTCAATTCTGTCATTATCTTGATCGTCACTGTTTCCAGTGTCCACAAGCTTTCCTTTTCTCATCCGGATAAAATTCATAATCAAGTATGCATGAATTTTATTACTCGTTTTTATGTATATCTTGTTATAAAAAATTATTTTGTTAATATTTACTTTTTTTCAAGGAAAATTTGTTGGGAACATATACTGATCTCAGTGTACAATCTATATTTAGCGAAGCCTCTATACAAAATGCCAGAGATCCTCATACATTTCACATTATTTCTAATGCTGGAGTCACAAGTAAGTATGCAGATTATTGGTGCTTTCTAGCAAGAGACACAGTGACACAGTAGTCATTTTATTTCTGTTTAAACAAGAATGATTCATTGTGTTTCACTGTGTCTCACTGAAAAGCATCCTACAGCATAATACGGCAATATAATAAATTCAATTTTGTCACTGCCAAATAAATATATTTTACCAGGCATTCACTTAATAATTTTTTTTTTCAGACTCCCCAGTGCCTCATGCAGCAGCGTCGTGGCTTACGTTGCCACAGGAAGAAGCACTATTTGCCCTTGCATACAGTTCAGCCACTATATTACTCTTGAGGCTCGATGCACTTACAGGCCTCGTACACACCAGTGAACTGAAACAAGATTCAATAATGCCCAAATTTTTAAGTGGTATAGCTACTGCCTTTAGAGGTCGTAATACTGAAGCTTATGTGGCTATGTCTCTTATTATACACAGTTACGGTAGCGATACGTATCTATTTGCATTATGTCGAGAGGGCAATCTACGTATATGGTCTTGTAACAAGACACAATGCGTAGCTGTAACAGATGCGGCTACAGAAAATCGTGTTGTATCTCAAGGTGCGCAAGGTCACGTCTTACGGAAAGCCTTGAGCAACGATAACGAATTATATCTTGGAACTTTCTTAAAATTTGGTACGGGATGTGAATTCAGCATTCTGAAGCCTGTGCAGGACAACGGCATGTTCAAGTTTATTAGATTATGTACATTATACGCACCAGACGTAAGTACTTTTATTAATACTTCTTTTTCTATATATTTTACTAAGATAAAAGCGTAACGAATTTCTATTATTTGTACACAGCAACATTTGGTAGATTTTGCATTTACGCCAACTAGATTGTGGGCAGTGTGGAGAACTGCGGACATGGATGCGATGGCAGTGACGCATGCACAATTACCGTTAACGCACCGTATTAAGCCAGAATGGGAAACTGCAATTTTAGAACCAGCGCGTGACAGCGATTATATTGCAACTGATGAACCTGGACTAGATCCAAGAGAAGCGTACATTAATTACATTTTTCATCCTGGAATGTTTTCGTTGGCAGACATCACGAAAGCTCTGAGCATCTACAGGAGATCCAATGTTGTAGCAGATATGACTTTTTCACCAGCCGTTTTAAAAGAAAGGGTGTGTATGGCTGTAGAGGCTGAGATGCAGGCAGAAGTGATGGATTATGTGATTATGGATGAAGATTATCTTGAAATCGCTAATCGATGTTGGTCGAAATTCTACTCGTGCGTCGTCCAATACCACGCCAACGGTACTCGTCCTGTAGGTCTACTTCTATTACCGAGCGTTTACGGCGTTGTGTTATTGAAGAAGTCGTCGTTCTCGTTTCTGAGACCTATGGAAGCTTTAGAACATCTGGTGCTTTGCAACAATAAATCCTATATTTCTCGATTCAAGACAACGCCCATTCTATCGCAAGATGAAGATACATGTCAAGATCTAATCACATTAATGTCGGCGTTAGTCTTGTTAGGAGAACAATTATCTGAAGAAACTAAAACGGAAATCGAGAGAGAATTGTATCATTTGAGAAGTCCAGATATCATAATTGATGATTTGCTGTCAAAACTGTTGGAACCTGACGATCCAGTGAGTATTTTAATTAATTTTTACTCTATTTTTCTTTATGCAATGTACTCTTATGTGTAATATATATATAAATATATATATAATACTGTTAAAAATAGCTGTCGGATTTTGACTTCCAATCGGAACTCTGTCATAAATTGAGTCACGTTAAAGATATATCAGGAGCCATGGCCATGTTGTTGGAAGCTTTAACATATGATCTTGGGCAGCCGAATAAACTGCAATTTGAGGATGACCACGATACTTCGAAACTTTTATTGAATGTCAATCATCTATTTAACAGTCAGCTAGGAATTGCCACGATAGCGGAAACCATAACACAAATAGCGCTCCTGAGATTTTCCATCTGCAGGGATTTATTGATACTGCAACAACTCATACTACTTCGTCCTGAGATATTTAATTCGAGATCTTTACATACTATAAGATCATCATTAGCACCGAGAACCGTTGTACTTACTCAAGCTTACTATGTCGTCACGTGGCTATGCGAATCGACAGCATTGTACACGCCTTCACAATCATTACTGTAAGTCTTATCGTTTTATATCATAATAAATATAAATTTATTTCTGGCCAGGTGATATTTGAGCAGCAACATCAAGACATGTTAAAGAAGATTACAAAATTTCAGCGAATCCAGTTCTCAACGTCTTTCAACTCTTAAGCTCGCTGATTCGCGAATTAATGTTGGACAGAGGCAGCATCGGTCTCTCTCGCTGTTAGAATTGTTTATTCATAGTAGCGGTGCGAAACACGCTCATATTTTGATGGCTCAAGCGAATATGGACCCAACAACTCTGATACCTTGGCACTACAGTATGCTAACGCATGTAACGCTTATCGCGCAACTTATGTATCCTTTGATAACAGTTTCAATTTTTGATAAACACAATTTTTGTGTCAACGATTCTTTTATGTCAAGTTCAAATAATTCAAGATTTATTGTTTCTATATATTTTCTTGAACAATGCAATTAGATGGCCGATATCTGGAAATTTTATCTTCCCTGAATGGTTACTCTCCAGTTGTCAATTCTTGCTTGTTCAAGAATATGTGAGACTTCTGAACACATGGTGCGAATGGAATAGCGCTTCGAGAAAATTTATATTAGCAGTTGCCTTATTAGAAATGGGAGAGATGCAAAAGGCGTGCGATCATTTTCTTCGTGCTTCCGACGGAATATTGACTGATCCGTTTCTAGTAGATGCCTTACTCAATTCTAACGTGACATCGAGAAATAGGGATTTGGTTTATTATTATCTGAAAGTTATCAAATTATTTGAGGAGCACAATGCATCCGACTGTATCATAGAAATCGCTGAAACGGCCATAACAAACGCCGATGCAGATGATCCGAATTTACCAACACTTCATTCCATAATATTCGCACAACATTTAAGTCTGGGTCATCACGCAGAAGCTTATCATTGCTTGAACGCGAATCCAGATCCCGTACGCAGAGTGGACTGTTTACGGCAATTGGTCGTTACGTTATTCGAAAAAAAATTGTTGATAGATTTAATTTCTTTTCCTTATATCGATATGTACGAGGATCTCGAGAGAATAGTAGAAGGCAGAGCCAGAAGCGTTGATCTTATGGAAAACAATTATTATAATTTTCTATATAGTTTCCATGTCAATAAGCAAAACATGCGGAAAGGTAAGCTTCTTGTTTTGTAACTGAGCATACATGTACACATATTATCAGCTATAAACTTTTATTATATTTTTGCAGCCGCATCCATAATGTACGAACAAGCTATGCGTTTGAGTCAAGAGCCTCACTCTGCACCGATTATAGCGAAACAAGCACAATGTCTACTAGCGTGTATTAATGCTTTACATCATGTAAGTGAAAAGTACAGGTGGATCGTAAGGCCTGTAATTGATCAGAGTATCTCTAGTGAAATGAACTCGTCGAATCCACAAAAGAAAAGAGATATTGACGGAAAAGAAGTTTTGCATTATAAGATAAAGAAACAAGTCGAAGTACTCGAATTGGATGATATCAAAAAGGAGTATTATATAGTAGATGCAAGATTAAAAATATCAAAAGTAAATTCAGAAATGCATATAGTTGCACATACTGGTAAATGTCTCTTAACTGTGTAATTCATCTTTATGAAGAAATCGACCGAAATTTTATATAAGTATATATATATATAT
>NW_017305485.1:1194151-1198418 GCF_001594115.1 Trachymyrmex septentrionalis
TTCAGAACTTTCCGAACTTATCGTCACTTTATGTAGTATTGGCTTATACGCAACAGCGTTACATTTATGCGATGTATTTAAAATTAGTAAAGCCTCTGTACTCAAAAGTTTGACCTCTCAATGCATCAAATTGAGTCAACGCGAGGATCCAAACGCCTGGGACTGGCTAATACAAAATGATATATTTGGTATGTATAATTGTATTATAATTTTACAAACTATACTGCAGAATGATATTTTTTCCAAGAGCTATATATATATATATAACAATAATTATTCTTCAGATATTGGAATATCTAATACAACCATTACGAACACTGCTTGGAGATTATTAGAGTACTTCACATTGAAGCATGAAAAAAGTGATAACTGCGAACTACATAAGGCCGTTGCACAAAAATTACTGCAAGATGGAGCTTTTCTACCACAATGGTTATTAATATCTTATAAAGTAAGTATTTGATCAAATTTATATAGTATTTGTATAATATTTCTCCTCCTCCTCCTCCTCAGTCCTATTGCTCGTGGCCAAGCGTGGTGACTTCTCTCATATGCCTGTGGTGCGCACGCTGGTTGTACATAGTCATAATTTCTATGTTGATAAAATATTCTATTTACATCAAAATATTGTAGAAGCGAAATGCGTCAGAGCTTCTCCGTCTCATGCTAAATACTGGTCGATTAGTGGAAGCCAGCGACTTAGCGGTAGATTATATTAACGCGGTATTAGGTAGCGGTAAAGAACATTTTGGTCTTGAAACACCATTAGTAGCTACCGCGCCACCTGTTTGGTTACCGCTTAATACTATAGAAGTATTATTAAGTGAATTACGGCACTTGAAAAATGACTCAGCTCATACAGAGGTATATATATTTTTAATATATATCTGTAAAAATGTATATTTATATATTAACATCACAACTCGATATATACTGAGATTTATATTTTAGAGCTACGAAAGATTAGATGCAACTTTGGAAAAGTATCTGGAAACAGTAAAACGTGTTTCAGAAGACATGATTAAAATGAAAATGATGAATGAACAGTCCTAGTAGTAAGTAACATATCTATTTATTCAATATGTATAATTGTTACAAAAATTCTTGTATATATTATTAATTACAAACTCCCAATTCAATGTACATATGGAAGAAAGATTTATGTAACAGTATATGCAATTATTTGATATAAATATATTAAATATAAACTGGATCGTGATTAAGTGACAATATAAGTGTTAATAAGATAATGATAGAGAGCATTGCAGTAACAATCGCGGCTATTATATGAGGACATCGTTTGAACAATACCTATAATTGTCATTTAAAATTTAAAATTTCCATTAAAAATTTCATTAATAAAAAATGATCATGATTATGATAAATTTATAGTCATTACCATTAGCAAAACAACCATTGTAAGAATAAAAATAGATCCGACTGGTAATAAAAAGGATGCAGCCCAATAATGTTTCATTGTAGGTTCTATAAAAGAGAAATAGTTATGTTACTTTGAACTTATTCTAAAAAATTTTATTATGTGAAGAAAACGATATTTTATATATTTTTATATCAGATGCTCACCTATACGCCAATCTTGGTTAAATCTATTATAAATGGGAGAAGGTGATTTTATTATAATACTATTGTATTTTTCAATTGCAGAACCAAGCAAACTTTTTGTATCTATGGTTCGCGTATCATCTCTCAACTGGTCTCCTGCGATGTACATACTTATGTCAATTTATATTATTAATACAGTAACTGAAACAGTATAAAAAATTATCGTTTATAATTTTTGAAATCTATCTTGATTTTTTACGTTCAAATTAAACGTGAGTTTTCTATTATGTAATAAGGGAATTTATTTGTAAGGTGATTTAAAGTGCCAAGAATTGTAATATACTTTACACATCTTGTTAGAATACAGTTAATGGTAAGGATGCTTTGTTGAATGTTTAAATTTTAAATTATTGTTTGTTACATCTCATTATTTATTACCACTTGTACAACTTCAGAAGCTACAGAATTCATATAATGAAGTTAAATATCATTGTCATGTTTTTTATACGTTGCAATCTTACCTCTTCTGTAATCTAACAATGTTTATTGTATACAACATTCTCATTAAAGACTGTTACTTATTTGCATCATTCTCAATGATAGTATAACATTATTATTATTATTATTATTATTATTACATAATAATTTCTTACATTTTTACATTAAACTCTACTATCAACAAAGAATTTTTTTTTTATTGTTTACTGCGAGTTTTAATAATGTAACTACGTGTTTATATAAGCCGAGGTTTTTATTTTTATTGAAATCCTATCATATGTAAAATTTATTGTAAGAAAATGAAATGAGACAATCATTTGTGTAATTTTCAAAAGAAATTGTGAGCAACATCATTGTAGCCATAATGTATACGATGAAAGTATTCGTAATTATTTAATCAAATATTATAATAGATAATATGTTTCATACATTTTAAATCTTATACATATGTTTCTAACGTAATTATATGCGTGTAATTTAATTTACGTTGCTAATGATAATTTAAAAAAAAAAAACGTGGATTTTTAGTGCGAATTTGTCATCAAGTGATCATAAATAGTCCAAAACAATCAAATTAAATTTTACAAAACACAGAATATGTGACATATTGAATCTGCCCGATAGCAAACTTATAACAGAAAAAATTATCCTTATTATTTATAATAATGAATATTTTCATTTATAAGATTTAGAAGACAAACACTGCTCGGTTTTTACTATCAGAATATAAATGGCTTTAAATTAAATTCCATTTATCTAGTTTATCAAATAATATTTGCAATTTCAACAAGATAAAATTATTAATGTAGATAAAATTAATGATTTTAATTATTAATTTAACATGAGAACAAAGATTACAATGAAGGATAACCGATATGTAATTAGAAAGTTTTCTTTAAACAATTCTGCTGGTTTAACTAATTATCGATTGAATTAATCAGAGTTTGATCGAGATTGCCCTATGTTATCAGATTTTATCGATAAAACACGTAGACAATTGACGCTAATCTTGTCGAGAATAATTTCTGAATATATTATACATACATCAATAGCACTGTAAGATATGAATCCGTAAAGATAATGTTCAGGATATTTAAATTAACAATTGTTCTTGAATATATATACATTGAGACTAAGACTTTATTCAGTTCATACTTTATTACACTGATAATCGAAGAACCGTGCTCCGGCATGAATATTAATTAGCTTGATAACGAAAAACTTAGCGTGTGGAAAACGGTCTTGTCGATACCGTAGGAAAAACCGTTCTGTTTCGAATATTCGTTAGACATCGCTCCGGTATCTCCAGTGTCATCCCTTCTCTAATGCATTTTCGGAGCTCATGATACATTCGGAGCACTGCGTATGGATACAGAGAAAAAATTAGCCAACGAAGTTAAAATATAGCAGTGGCAGCTAAAATGTACCATTCTAATAGGGATAGCTAATGTTGTTGCTGCCAAAGCTCAATTTAATATCAGTTGTTGATTCAAATTTGCTGTTATTGCTAAAAGTTGGCTACTGAAGATAAAATACATTTGGTGCCGATATCCAACTTTATTAAAAAAGTTAAAATTAAAAGCGTACTTAACATGAGTAGCTAAGTAAGTAGCAGTTATTCCTCACAATCTTAGCCGCGTAATCGAGCATTCCATTTTGCAATTATTTCTGGGACGCTGCCGGTTGCCTGCGCTGTCTACATATAATATCGTTTTTACAACATTGGCATGCTCATCGCATCTACCGCAGTCTATTTCCGATTTCGATTTATTCTCTAGTACGATTAATTGTAATATAACACATATGTTACATTACAATTATATTGTTCATTGTAATACGAAATTACAATTAACAGGTACATCACATGTAACTTTGGTTTACTGAATCTGTATTAAAAGTTTATTTCATGTATTATGGATCCTTTAATATAAGCTAATATAATATAATATATGTATATAATATAATAAGCCTTTTTTATGTATGCCTTCTTATATTTTTATTACAATACACAACATAAATTGATAATGTTATAATTTTTTAATTTTTTATCTACAGGGTGGGCCATCTATTGGTACGTTTTTGAATTTCGTCGTATGGCAACACCAAACGAGCTACAGACCCGAAATTTTGACAGTTTATTAGTCATACCGTCCGCGGCACGAAACAACATGTTTTCTCTTGAAGAGCGTTTTGAAATTTTAAAAAC
>NW_017305485.1:1198518-1203577 GCF_001594115.1 Trachymyrmex septentrionalis
GATCTTTCTGATATATGTTTGATTTAGCAAGACGAAACGAATGAATGGAGATTGGATTGGACTGCTTATACGTGTACAAAATCCCTCTTGTCTTTGTCTCATAAATAAGCACAGTTCATCTTGCAATGTAGATCTGATAATTATTAGCAGTGTTTAGAAATATACTGAAATGTAGCATTGAAATGTATAATATAGGTATACGTGAATTATAGATTTTCAATACTACAAAGAAGAGAAATAATGTTAAACTAACAGCATCTAATTGAAAATAATTTTGTTAATCTATATATAATATATACAGTATTAATGCAACAAATATACCATCATTCTCTTGTTAAAAAAAAGTTATTAATTTCATTAATACTATTATTGAACGAGCAAAACTTTTGAATAGATTGTTGCAAATGCTGTTAATACAACATTTTTTCTATGTATCAATATATTTTTAAACGCAGTAACTATAATATAAAAGTACTCTCTTGTATCAAATTTGATAGCTGGAGTGGTTAAATAGTAGCAAAGCACAATATATGTCAGCTAATATTCTTAATCTTGCTGCAAATATTATTAGTTTCTGTTGTAAAAAGAAATTAACTTAATAAATATATTTAGCTAAACATCATTTTACTTTAGCAGCGAATATATTTCGCTGCAGCACCTTATAAATAGTAGATAATAAATTGAACTTTGACAGCAACACAATATTACCTTAATAACACACTTTATCCGAAATACTCTTAGGGGATCCCTTCTTATCTTGGGGATGTCCTTAGGATGTTCAAAGGACATATAGATATCTGTGCTGTTAGAGTAGCTATCCCTATAAGAACACATTTTAGCTGCGTTGGCTAATTATTTCTCTGTATGTATACTCCTGTATTAGCAAGGGAATTCAAGCTCTTTAGACACTTTTTTTTATAAGTTTGACATCTACAGTTTCATGATCTTATATGTAGTACTGAAGTCAAACGCTCATGTCGCTACGCTCATCTTAGCGCCGGGCACCATGTCTCCTAATAAATTTCCGTCAGCATATTTTATAAAACCTGCAATATCTGATGCAGTCCTCCAGCGTACATACACTGTTCGCCGAGACTGAAATAGTGCAATTATGCGTGCTTACCTCAACGCACAACATCCTCTCATGCAAGATCTTTTCGATTATTGCCATTCTCCACGAGGCAATATCACCGAATACGCGCCCGTATTGAAAACAAAAGCGAACTAAGACGTGATTAACAGCATATCGAACATACGGTTGGAGCAACCCGACCGCTGCGTGCGACATAACATTTTATTTGTAACATGCAGGGCGACAAGCGAGATAAGGCAAGTTAAAAGTTCAATCATTCCTCTCAGTTCCTCTCGCCGCACGCGAGATATCTGACTTCTGAAGTTGAAATCGCAGATGGTTCATTGCACACGTTTCATACTGCACTCGCCTGCACTCGACGCGAATCAAATATAATTAAATTCATCTTTCTCATGTAAGTCACATTTCTCTCCGTTTTATGGAGGACCGGATACACGTGCAGTAAGATTACAAGAAAAAGGCAGGAAAAACAAAGTGTGATCGAGCAAACGGCTCAGATTTTGTGTACATTTGACCGTTATCTGGATTATCTCTTTCGATCACTCGACCTCATCTGCATCTGTCTACATCCACGGCATTTCACGAATGCTTGGCGTTTGGCTCTATCTTGCCTATCCATGCGGTGTGTTAAAAAACCGGTTGTTTTGTTGACGTTTTGTATGTAGGCGACACCACGCGTACTGAGCAGGATGATCAAGATTTCGGCGCTTAACGAAGAGTCAAGTGAAGAGAGCGAGGAAGAGGATTTACCCACGATCACGAAGGAGGCACAGGTAGAGCAGCGCATCTATTTACATTATCATATAACCTAAAAGAGACGTACGAAGATATGAATATCTTCGACGCTTCTCTGTTGTTTTGTATTGTTATCGACAATATTAATTTACAATGCATCCTTGCATTGATTATCCAGCATGGATAACTAACGTTCGAAGAGCGTTCAGAGATCCTTATTCAACACCAGGTGGGATACAACTTGTGTATATGTATGTGTGTATGGTGTGTAACACAAAGTAATAATAAGAATATATATCAATATTAATTTCCTACTGAACAATGTAACTGTAACGTACAACATGTATTAGATTACATTTACATTATTGAGTGAGAATTAGAAATGTAATGTTACTGTTACTTTGTATTTAGCAGATAATCATATTCCAGTGAAGTACACTTTAAATTATCTACCACACCAGTACATTTTATCTAAGAGGTGTCCTGGAAACGTTCTTATTCAGATAGCATCATGTCCAAAATAAAATATCATAAAGGTGTCTTAGATTGGAAACACATTGAAGACTAAGATTGAAGATTAAAAATTTATCAATGAGGACAAAGAAATTTTAGCTCCTTTTGATTTGATTGAACAAATTTCAATCTTTCAGTCTTTAATATATAGTAATACTGAGAATCATAAAGTTGATGATAAAAGTATCAGATATTTAAATTGAAATTTGGAGGAATTCTAAATATTATATTGATATGTGTGTTAAAATGTGAAATAATTTCTTCCAGGAACAAATAGCATTGACGGAATACAACAAAGCTTTGGAGCTGTTAAAAGAAAATAAACGTGAAGAAGCGCTGGTCGTCTTCAAGGATCTCTTAGAGACTGAACTGTTGGATGGAGTGGAAAAGCCTGAAGTACCAGATGGCAGGTCCAGACCAATGTTGTCCTTAAAATATTCCTGCTTCAAGAACATTGGCGCTATTCAAGCGGCTTGTGAGAATTATGAGGAAGCTGTGGAGAATTATTGGGAGGCTGCAAACCTGGACGATTCCGATGTAACATTGTGGCATAGGATCGGCACATTAGCTATGAAAATTTCCAACTTGGAATTAGCTTGCTCGGCATTCAAGCAAGGCCTAAAATGCAATATTAATCACTGGCCATGCTTGGACAATCTCATAACTGCCTTATATGCCGTTCCTGATTATATGAACTGTCTGTTATATATTTCGGTGGCATTGGAAAGGGATCCTAATTACGTGAAGGGTCTGGCTTTTCGTGACAAGATATTTAAAGACATTCCATGTATGGAAGAATGTTATAAGCTGTATAATAGCGACTGGCAGATGGATCCACCTTTGTATACTGAATATGATCATGTATTGGCTGACAAATTATTAGCAGAGGCGAAGGAAGTTTCTAGAAAGTGGGTGGAAGTTTGCAAAGCAGAGTTTACACCAAAACCTTTACCAGAATTGATTTTAAGAATGCCTTTAACGAGCTGCACATGGTTGGCTCTCGGAGAAAGTCTATTAGATATGCATAGATATATTACTGATAATAATTTGAATTTTGTTAGTAAAATTGTATTATCAATCCAAAAACCTGACGATAAGAATACAGTGAGTAATGAAATAGAAACTGTAGAAAGTAGTGTAAGTATAATGGAAATAGATCAACAAAACGACTTGATTCCAAATGGAGAGACTGATATCAAACCTATTAAAATTGAAACAGAAGATTGCGAGATATCGGACGACAATCAAGTTTTTAATACAGATACAGTAATGGAAATTGAAATTGAAGACGACAAAAAATCTTGCTCAAGCGATGTGCAAATAGTCGAAGAGGAAGATCCATTGAGAATGTCTGACACAGATGGTTTACAAAGTGAAGAACAAACTGAAACGAAAAACATAGAATCAGAGGAACAAATGCATTCTGAAGCAGATGCAAATATCGACAAGTTAGAGAGCGACAAAGTCACAGACGATATATATTGCATAGATAGTGGAGTACCTACTGAGAAATGTAGTGATAAGGAAAGTGATAAATCAAGTGATAAGGCTTCTGAGAAAGGTACTGAGAAAGCGAATGATGCAATGTGTAAGGCAGACGATAAAACATCTCATTCCGAGAAAACTGATGGGAAGGAAGAAGGACAGAAGGTGAAAAAAAGACGCAGAAGTGCATTATGTTTTCTGCAACAATGGGCCTGGAGTTGCAGCAGCATGAGGCGATCCGCGAGAGTAAGAGGACCAAACAGAAGGGAAGCAGAGAGGGACGATGTTCAGTTAGAAGAAACACTTAGAAGATTATTTCCTAGTACCTTATTGTATGTATATTAATGACTCGTATGTAATTAGTTTGAAAATATAAAATATAATTTCCTTAATCATTTTTGTATAGACCCGACACGGTAAGATTGACTAAAGATGACGCTACTAAAAATCTAGATGATTCCATGGATACTATGGATATGTACCAATTATTTGCGAATCAAGAGAATAATAAAAATGTGGAAACTCTTAAATGCTCGGAAAGTTCTAAATCGCCAAGTCCTGACACAAGGTGTTTATCTATAATTAAACCTTTATCGATGTAATAATATTATTATAATAATATTATTATTAATCTGCGACTATATTTTATAGTCAACCACAAAAATACTTTGGAACAGAAACTGAAACTGCCGATGTGGACGCATTTATAAATCAACATAGCAGTAAAAGCAATTTAATGATAATTATCACGAAATTTGCAGAATTTTTATGTACTAAATGGAATCGAGAATGGCCGAAAGGAATGTCAGATATTTATTTACAAGCATATGTCTTTATGAGGTAGGATTGCATTCGGAAACCACCTGAATAACCTGTCATCTTATCCTTGTTTAACATAGGGTGAACAACAAGGATAAAACGATACATGGAGGTATTCAGGTGATGTTTCCGAAAGCAGCTTAAGTATATAGGAATTGATTTTAATTTTTAATTAATTTTATTAAAAACGAAAAATTTGAGTTAACAATTTTTTTTTAGACAACATATTCCACATTTATCACCATTTGATGAAGATGCCAATGACAAAATTCTGAAATTAGATACCGAAACGACATTGTTATTTGGCGAACTTCATACAGACAGATGGTTAGATAATAAACCAGACACCATGCCAAATCCAACGTAAGATTTCAATAATTTTTTCTTTATATTATTGATAAAAATAATATATAT
>NW_017305485.1:1203677-1209466 GCF_001594115.1 Trachymyrmex septentrionalis
TTCTAAATGAAGAAAATTTATACACATTACTGAGAATTCTGTGGCTAAAAAGTAATATTTTCCTGTGTCAAGGTGATATAGACATAGTCATAGAAACATTAGAGCTGGTAAGAAGATTTAAATATAATATTAAGTTTAAAATTAAGTTTAAAGTAATTAAAATAATTATTGTTACAAACTATAGATACGAATTTTTTTAGTTGTTGAACCGTCTGCTTGATATGGAAAATAAAAGCCTAAATCCATGTATTATGCTTCTAAATTGTAAAAATAACTCTCAAATTAGTGCCAAACTGGTAAAGAAAAAGTTGACATCAATTCAAAGGTATTTCTTTTTAAATATTTATATTAATGTATAATACATTTATAGATATATATATGTTAAATCTATATGAAAATAAACAGTTTTCTGTATATCCGAATAGCCGATGTAGGCTCTGATGGGCTTTTTTATATTTTTCACTGATAGATTCTTTCGAGTCTCATTTTATATATTTGTTTAAATCTATATGTTAAAGATACGACTTAATTTTGTATTATAGGGGTCAAAAATTAGGTGAAATTCAACAACTTTATGAGGAAAAGAAATATGCAGAATTGGCTTGCATATTGCAGGATACTTTTAAATTTGCTAAACAGAGACACAAACTGTTGGGAACTAATGAAATTATCGTCGACAGAGTTCGACAATTAAATATGTTACTTGATAGCTTATGGCAACTTCAACAATATGAAGTAATATAAATATATATATATATTATATGTATATATAAGAATAGATTTTTAATAATACCAATACTTTCAGGAATGTTATGTCTGGGCAGAGGCTTGTCTGAATGAATCATGGCAAAATTACTTGAATTCGTCTGACGAAACTGAACAGAAAAAATGGACGAATTCTGTTGTAACAGCACTTGAGAAATTAGAAGCTTGTACAATCGAAGCCAGTGTTTTTATTGGTAAGATCATATCTTTATATGTCAATGGCATTTTTATAATGTAACATTATTACGCTAATTTATACGCTAATATATTATGCTAATTTTATGATTTATTATAATTCTAGTAAAATATCTATCAGAACCTCGTCTATCGAGATTGGTACAAAATTTAGTTCACATCGTTTGCCATCAGTTGGATGTGCCAGAAAGTGCTGTGGAGATGCCATTGGAGACTGTTTTACCTTGGATCTTGTTACATTACATCCTACAATAGTAAGTTTTATCAAGAAATGTGTATGTGATGATATATGTTATCATATGTATTATATGAAATTAATTTACTAATAGCAAAGAAGATAAGGAGAGGGCAAAGACAGAGTCTTATAAAAATAAATCACACAGTTCTCATAATTCTGAATCGGATGATGAAGATGACGGCATTCCACCATCTATCATGATTTTATTCACTGCTCATGAATTTATCGGTAGACATTCGTGGTGTTGTTTTAATGAGGCGAAACTCTTATTTTTCATTATGAATCTTATCATACCGCATCTCGAAACTCCTCTGTATGTTTCTATCAAGAATAGACTCACGAAATATTTGGAACAGATATTCTATTGCCTATACGGTCATCCAAATAGGGTGAACAAAGTGCGACCAAAGTATCTTCAGGATCACGGAGTACCGCAAATGGAATTAACCTGGGATGGGGCACAGCTGTTGTTTGATTTTTATAAACCGAAACAGCTGCCAAACTTTCAATCCCCCAGAGTTCTTTCCATTAGCATGGATACGGAGATACTGTTCAAGAGAATAATTAGATTAGTTCCTCAGGAAAGCGATCCGAATCAAATAGTAGATGAAATGACGGCATATATAACCGGTGCGAAAGACAAGATGCCAAGCATAATGAAATCTTTACCACATTCGATATCCACTATTTACTACTTGTTGGGTGATTTTTATTTTAAAAACAGTAAGTGGGAACACGCATGCCGATATTATCTATTAGATTTGTGTTTATATCCAAAGGGATTAAATTCATGGGCAGGTTTAGCTATGGCAACAGGTAGCATAATAGAGAATTGGTTGAACAGTTACAGACCTGTGTAAGTAGTGTTTTCTAAATTTTATTTATGTGTTACACCTTAAACGTAATATATGTCCTTGATTTTTTTAGAGGGAAGGATAAGTTCCTCAATAAGGCAAAAATGGCACAGTCGAGTTATCAACATGCTATCGAGCTAGCACCTGGTCATTCTGTAATTTGGACAGAGTACGGGAATTTTGTTTACATGGTTCATTCGTTTTGTTCGCGATTGCTCAAACAAGAGACCGATACGTTAAGTATGGAGAGATTTGAAATTTTGGAAACTAGAAAAGAAGAGATGCTGAAGATTGCAGATCAGTGTTTTGAATCTGCTAACAGGATATGTCAAACTATTGAAGAACCATCCATACAGCATGATGAAAGATGGCTTTATCAATACATGCTTGGTAAAGTCGCAGAGAAGAAAAATCAGGATCCTCCTATATTCTTAGAACATTACACAAAGGTTAATTATTATGTCTCTTACATATTATTTCTTATATATATTATTTATTATATATTTTTTATGTAATATTTGATACTGATTAATACCAATATCTAATTTTAGGCTAGTGAATTATTATATGATAATAACGCTCAATATCCACGTAGAATAAGCCACAAGAGTCCACAAAATCTGTCTATAGAAGCCCTAGAAGTTCATTATCGCATTCATGCGAGTATATTGAAATATTTGGAACAACACGAGGGAAAACCACTGAAGAAATCATTAGGTCAATTGTTTCATTGGCATCTTAAAAACTGCTCCGAAGGGCCCTTTATGACGTATCAACCTAAACTTAACGATAAGAAAAAAGAAGAGAACGATATTGAGAAAAGTATTACGAAAGAGGTAGACAGTACAGCAGATGCGGATAAAAATGCAGTATGTCAACGCTCAAATAGTATTGAAGAAATAGAAATCATAGATAAGTCAAACAAAATCTCTGATATTAAGTTTACAGAATTAGGAAAGTCTGAAAGTCGTAAACGATGTCCTGATGAACTGTCACATGACAATACAAAAAGAATAAAGTTAAGTAGTATCTCACATTTACAATTAATGCAGGACGTCGTAGCCTTAATAGATGATTTAATTACCAAAGTTTGCGATATGGTGTCGCAAAAGGATAAAAGCGATGACATAATGATCATATCTAGTGATGAAAGTAATGAGACAAAATTGCAAAAAAAGAAACTAGAGAACAAGAATGCCGATAAAATGAAATCACAGCTAAAAACCGAGGAGATTAAGAAAAGTTCAGTAAATATATTGACAGTTGATTCTGTACGAAGGACTGATGATGTACAGGATTTAATGGATGCTCTCATGAAACAGGCAATGGAAATTAGCCAAGAAACCCAGCAGTCTTCAGCAGATGATGAGGATACCAGAAGATTCGATGGCAAATGGTTACAAAATGAAGACTTGCAATCTACCGTGAGTTATGTTTTTATATATTTTATTAATATATAAATTTTAAACATTAATTGAGAAATGCACACACACACACACACACACACAATTTTGTGTGTGTGTGTGTGTGTGTGTGTGTGCGCGCGCGCGCGCGCGCGTGTGTGTGTAATTAATTTTAATATACAGGAAAAGGAAAATAAAGACAAAATAGAAGAGAGGAGAAAAACACAAACAAATGCGAATGAAGAAATGACTTTAAGTAGAAGGGGCTCTCAAGAAAGCACCACGACACAAACTACAACTACGACTACGGAGACAAATAATTCGAGTTCTAGTAGTAGCGAGGAATCTAGTAGTAGCGATGATAGTTCTGACAGCGATAGCTCTAGCGATAGTGATAGCGAATCTGTCGACAGCGATGCGGACAAAAAGAAGAAAGATTCTAATAATATAGAAGATGGTAAAGAAGTATACTATTACTAAGTTTAATTATTATAGAAATTAATTAATTTTTGTAATTTTGCAAGCATTATATTTTATTAGTGTACAAAAATTAGTATAATTTTTATTTGACATTTATATTTTAAATTCTAGAAGAACAGATGCCAGAAGAAGAAGTAGCGACATTAATTGCGTATTGCTTAGCTGGTTTGGAACAATGTATATTAAGATTCGCAGAACATCACAAATCATTTTATAGACTTTCATACTTCTTCTTTAATAATAAAAAGGCAAAGGATATCGTAAAATGTAAAGAACTTTTATTAGGAACATATACTTGTCAATTCTATCCTGGACAAACTTTTCAAGGACTTTTTGCCGAGAAAAGAAGTACCAACTTTTTTAATGTAAGTATTATAATTGTATATGCATGATGTACAATACACTTAACATGAAATATCATACACTATATACATAGAATATTAGAGAAATATTCAAAATAATAAGTAAATAAATAATATTTTAATTAATCTTACAATTTAAGTCAATATCTAATCTAAATAATTTAGAACAACCTTGATGCATAACCTTTTTAAAATTGAGGTAGGCAAAATTTTACAGGCATGTCTATTTTGGTAGCGTGCACGCGCGTGTATGTATATATACATAATAATCAGATTTTATTTAATTCATATAATTTACCATATTAAATATAAATAAAAGGGAGCATACAGTCACAACACTAGATGTCTTAAGTGAAAGTTATATATTTAAAATTATAATATAACGTAGACGTTTCGGTCAAGATTTGACCATCATCAGTACAAACAAAAATAAAGATGTTAAAAATAAAAACATAAAATTAAACAATAAACGTTAGTCAGAAAAGATTGTAAAACAATTTTCAATTTGCTTACGGTACGAGATAACAGAGTAATTTAGCAGAACTTGAAGTTGAACATTACTTAATCGTTAATGAATTATTTTCTATTGCACGTAGGATTCCTTATTACAAAAAGTAAAGTGCGACAAATGCAGAATTTTCAGATTCTAATTAAAATAACAAAAAAAAAAAAGAAAACGATTTTTCAACACTGTTACTTCACAATATTACTTTAAATTCTTATTCGTGAAAATTAATTTAGTTACATAGTAAAAATTGCTTACCACGTATTTTTTGACGCAAAACCTCGCAAGTGCAATTCGAAGTTAATAGTGTAAATTAGACAACAAGAATTGGAACTTTTTGTAAGAACTATTACTGAACAAAGATGTGAAGGCGTAGCAAACGACAGTCTTTATAAGTATTGAAAAGAAAGGAGAGGGAAGGAAAGTGAAGAAATCTTTTCTGATTAACGTTTATTGTTTAATTTTATATTTTTATTTTTAACATCTTTATTTTTATTTGTATTGATGATGATCAAATCTTGACCAAAACGTCTACGTTATATTATAATTTTAAATATATGATTTTTGCTTAAGACATCTAGTGTGGCTATATGCTCCCTTTTATTTATATTTTGTATTAGTAAGCCACTTTAAAAAAATTTTCAATTTATTTACTATATTCTTACAATTTACCCGTATATGTTATTACACATATACGTATATAAATAGATAAACATATTTTACCATAATATCAAGGAAATTATATATAAATGCCTACATGTAATTTCTTTATTGATATTAAGATTTTTTTATCTGTTTATTTTTATTGCAATTATTTATTTTGATGATTGTTTTTGCACGTTCTGTACACATTATGTAAAAATAACTATCAGAATGATTAACTTCAATATTAACTTCAAATTTTATGTCATTAATAATTAAATTAAAATATTAAGATAATTTATAAAAATCAAATATTTGTAAACATGTCATTCATTTATAAAGTAT
>NW_017305485.1:1209566-1211293 GCF_001594115.1 Trachymyrmex septentrionalis
TTGATTATTATTAGTCATAAAATAAAAATAATTTTATATTTCGACTATGATTCGATAGGGCACTAAATTAATTTAGAAAGATATTGCAATACTAATTTTTTAAATGCTTCTTTATCAAAAGATTCTACCACTCTTGCATTATGTATATGGCTATTAGAATTTATGACAACTGAACCTCTTGCATCACCAACAAGTACTGGCTTTAAATTAACTTCAGAATATTGTGTTATTATCTCCGGTTGTAATGCAATTGCCATGGTGATACCATCTGCTGGTGTCCACGTGTTATTATCTTTTTCTATAGCTTTTCTATTAGTTTGTTCCAAAAAACTTGCAATAGGTTTATCCAAATTATTTATAAGATTTATATACTCCTCCTGTTTGAATGAAATTCCATTATTTAAATATCAATGTAACACTCAAGTGTTTATACATATTGTACTATAGGTATTATGATACATTATGTACTTGTGAAAAGACATAAGAATATACTGTGTCTATAGGAACTATAATACTAGGTTTATCAACATTATTTAACGCTATCCAATCACTTTCTGGATCTAGTTGAAAATTAAATTCAGTTTCATTAGGCTTGAGACTTGCTCCCATTATAATATGTTGCTTTATTAAACTTAGGAAATTGGGTTCTAATGCAATTGCCGTAGCAATTGTTGTTAGAGATCCAAGAGAGATTATAGTTATTTCACCTAAAAAATAGAACAAATTAGATATGTATATATATCCAATTAATATAGATTTCATAAAGTAAAGAGAGTATTGTGTATAATTTTTTTTAAATAAAAATAATTAACCTGGATATTTTTTCACTAAGTCTACATACGCTACAGAAGCGTGTTTCGATCTGTCGATTTTTGCAGTTATTTCTTGGGTAAAATTAAAATCTCCAAATCCATCATCGCCAAAGAAATTGTCAGATTCATATTTATTTATTAATGGTTTGTCAGCACCAGCATATACGAGTTTCTGTCAAGTTTTGAATAAATTATTGTTTTATATATATAACAATAATACATATAGAGTGTTTTAGAAATAGTTGGCCAAACTCTAAGAGCATATTCCACTCATCATAAAGATGACAGAAAGTCATGTAAACATGGTTTCGAAAACGCTCCTTTCCAAGTTATAAATTTTTATTTTATACTTATATCTGTAATTTATTTTATACTTGTGTCTATATTTTATTTTATACTTGTATCTATTTTTTATTTTATACTTGTATCTATATTTTTATTACAGAAATTGCTGGAAATAATTTTCTTCCACATCGACGCATGCTTCACATCGACGTCGCATGGATTGTCAAAGACGTTCAAAAATTCTCGGAGTATTTTGTATTTTTAGGACTCATTGCTTGGCCTGCACATTCTACCGATTTGAATCCTTTGGATTTTTATTTATGGGGACATTTTAAAACACTCGTGTATGATATTCCTGTTGCTACTGAAAGTACGAAATCGCTGCGTGTAAAAAAATACGAAATACTCCGAGAATTTTTGACAATCCATGCGACGTCAATACGAAGCATGCATCGATGTGAAAGGAAATCATTTCCAGAATTAATTTCTGTAATGAAAATATAGATATAAGTATAAAATAAAAAAATATTTATAACTTGGAAATGAAGTGTTTTCAAATCGATATTTATATGACTTTTTTTCATCCTAATATTGAATATGCTCTTAAAGTTTGACCAACTATTTCTGAAA
>NW_017305485.1:1211391-1218279 GCF_001594115.1 Trachymyrmex septentrionalis
CTATAAAAAAGAATATATATGTTAGAAATATTTGATCGGTAAATACTTACTTTTTTGTCAGCAACTGTTAAGATTTTTAATATGTTTTTTGTTGTATTTTCTAAATATGTATTACCATATGAGACACCTATGGCTAGAATTTCGATATCATGAGTTTTAGCCTCGTACATGAGAGCCAGCATTAATGCTAGAGCGTCATCTCCTCCGGGATCTGTATCTATCAGAATTTTACGTGGAGCTTTTCGACTGTTTTACAAAAAATACTTTTATTACTTTACAAATTATATATTTACAATTATATATTTCGATATTATTTTATTATATCAAAAGTATTTGCATTCAAATATTTTGACTATTTAAATTTATAAAATGATAAGATAGAAAACTTTTCTCACACTCATTATTTTCATCCGCATGAATAAATAAAGATTAATAAGGGCTAAGAATAAAAGAATGTAAAATTAATATTTAATAATATTTATGATATGACGTTTTAATAATCGACCCAACTAGGTCATTTTCAATGTTCTAAAATCTAAACGATTCAAACGAAATTTTGTAAAAATACATGCTACTTAAAAACTGAATTTGTCTTCTTACAAAACATTAAAGTAATATATAAATAATATATAAATAATCCTGCTATTTTCTCTTTAAACATATTACAGAAATATTTAGTCGGTATAATATACGTTCTTTAAATTGCAGGTCCAAAAGTATAATTATCATTATTGTCGATACGTTAATACAATTATACTTTTGGACTTGCGATTTGAAGAAGCAAGCGCTTTTTTATATATTCATATTGGTTTTCTCATACTATTTATGCTTTAGATTATAAAAATAATCAAATAAATATTTAATTATTATAATAATATAGAAATTAAGTAGCTATTAATTAAAAATTATTCAAATTAAAGGGCAAATAAAATATAAGTTCACTATCAAGAGATTCTGCGTTTGTGATGTATGCCCTCTAATTTGAATAATATATTTAATTATTACCTGATGACAAAACAAAGTAGACATAGCGTTAATATAATTCCAAAGATATTAATCATAACCATTTTTCTTAATTATTTAACAAGGTCTGTAATTATAATATATAAAATTAGTATATTATAAAGCTGTTGGAACAGTTTTTTTTAAATATCATTGATATGACAGTATATAATGTTTGTTTTACAGGGGGTGTGGCACATTCCAGTCAATGAAATTGACAGACCTGGAAGCTTTGCTTCACATATGTCGAAGTGTGTGACGTTACTCATGCAAGTATTAAAAGAGAGTAACGACAGTAAAATGTTAATGCAATTGTGCATACAGCTCGGAAAGATTCCAGATTCAGACAAGTAAAATTAATTAAGAATATTTATAAAGTAAAACTTAGAACGTCATCATTCATTCTTCTGTTAATAATATTACAACAAGACAAGAATTGTCTGCGATAAGAGAAGATGGACAATATAAATAATATAATACATAACTTTTTTTATATAATATAATTTTAATACAATCTTTTTCTGCATCTAGGAAATACTTGCGTGATTCTGAGAGAGAACAATTATCCCGACAAGCTCTGACACTTTGTCAACAGTCGCTCAGAAGCAGAGTTCAGACAATGGGCTCGACAAGTTTAATCGACAGTGTACACCATATTAGAACAGATACTAGAACACAAGTACTACTTGACGTATACGAAACATATCAACTTGTCCAGAAACATTTTCAGGGTAAAGAGTCGACTATACAAATGTTTGCAACATTGTTAACAGATACATATAAAATGTACATAGGAAATAAAGTAAGTAAATCTTACAGAAAAATACACTATATTTGTACCAATATTCACAGGCAAAATTAGTGCCGAATGTACTTTGCACATAGTAAAACATAAATTTATATAACATCTTATCTCTTATCTTTTAATTTTTATTTATTAATTGTTTATTTTTCTTATCATATACTTACGCAACTGTTTCGTCATTGACAATGACACGCAATTAATATCCAATTAAACATTTATGGAATAAAACGTTTATTAAAAAATAACATTATTGCTGTAAATTATAGAAGGCTATATATGAATATTTACGTTGTTAGAAAAAAAGCTCCTCTTTTCAAGGAGCCAACTAATTATGAACTATTAAATATATAAATTATCATTTTTTACCAGTATTGCAATATTCATGCGATATCATAGAATATTACTTTACATCTTTTTCAGTTTCAAATACCATTCGTTATAAACTATCATTTCTTGTTGTATTTAACAATTACTGGATAAAAATCATGACAATTTCAATAATTGCGCTTTTATATTGCTTTCTAGAACTTGGAAGGAAATGTTTTGGAGATTGCTATTAAGTGTTGCCAACGTCAGATACAAGCAAACAAACTCGCATCTATTAATAATAGTAATAGCTCTCACGTGCCACCTCAAGTTGTCTCTACTATTTCGGTAAATAAATCATCTTATTATTGCAGTTGTCAACATGTAATTTAATTATTATCAAATTAATATCTCGTTGCAGGCACCCATACCACAAGTGTCGATAAACTCAACATCCCCGCAAACATTGCAGAATCGCAAACCGCACAGAAATTTGACATCTACCGGACGTCCAAGGGGACGTCCACCAAATGTTAATAAATACTTGCAACATGCTCTGCAACAAAGTGGCAACGTGATGAATCAGTTCAGTTCCAAGAGTAACTTTGCGAATTACATGGGTGCGTCCGGACCAAATCGTTCTCTGATAAATCCTTACTTCATGAGTCCATTAGTTGATGCAAACATGTTATCGGCTTTACTAGCCAGCGGACTAAACAGCAATATGATGGATCCTCTAGCGGCTATGACCTATTTAAATCAAGTAGGAAGTTATCAAGATATCCTCAGGCAATATCAAAACAACTTATCGTCATTGACCAATCTTGCTAGCGGTTTAAACAATCCTGGTACCACTATAACCAGCATGAGCAATGTTTCGACAATGAGTACATCCAGCTCTAGTATCAATACTTCAAGTAACATTGCCAATTTAAATAGTCTAAAAGGTTCCTTAGATCCTATGACAGCGTCAGTGCAACAATTACTGAGTTTAAGTAATTCTACAGCATCAACTTCGCGACCGGCACCCATGTACCATCAAGCGACGGCCAAGACTAACACAACTATGTCACTAACGAAGGACCGACCTAATATATCTATAACACCAGTTAGCACCTCGATGAGTCAGCAGCCTCATCACAAAACATCGAAGCCGCCCAGCAAGCAACCGACCTCACAGACTGAGCCAGTGTTACCCGTCCACATTCCTAAATCGCTTCAGATATCACCAACGAAACCAGTATTACACTCGTCGAATACGACGGCGCAAGTATCCTTGCTCAAGCCATCCATTATTCAACAGGTGAAGAGCAGTCCGCCTAAACAGATGACCGCGCCGCAGATACGAGTCTCAAAATCCTTAACTGAGCCGCAACCTGCGCACAATCCATCGTTGTCACATTCGCCTTTGAAGAACAGCGGTAGTACCGTGACCACGAATCCGACCGCGACCATGTCACATGTCCCCCACACGTCCATGGGTGCGCCGGTGATCATGAAGCAACAGCAAGCATTACCCATGAACTTACCGAACGTATCACGTTCTGGTACGTCGTTACAGCATAAATTATTGTCGAAAAAGAATTCGCGACCTTACTCAACGCAAACGAACGTTCAGAATCATCCTGTGAGGAAGGCAAAGACAGCCAAGACGGCGGCGATGTCAGTGCCGATGTCTGGCAATTTTCCAAACCTATTAAATGCAATGCCGTCAACAAATTCTGTCACGATGTCACAACCGCCTTTTATACCTCCAGAATTAAGTGGCATTTCGGTGAGTGCTGTCAGTTCACAATCTGTTGGTATTAAGACCGCGGCTGCGGCTGCGGCTGCTAAGTATCATAGCTACAAGAAATCCATCAGCAAGCCGAAATCAACTGCGACGCCAGCGATAGAGGTGCCAAGCTCGTTACCGGCTTCATTTTCTTCCGGCAGCTCAGTCGAGGCACTCTCGATGCTGTCGCAATTACAACAGCACTCTCATCTGGAAATAATACCGCAGCAGAAGGCGCCGCTAAAGTCAAACATTGATTATAAAACTCTTTCATCTTCCGTGAATGTGGTGCCATCGAAAGTTCCAGAGACCTTAAGATCGTCGACAACCGCCGACTGTATATCTATGTATGATCTATCTAGAGGGAAAACTACTAACGTTTCAAACAAAAAGACACAAGATAAGCTCCTTACTGATAACGTCGAAATTATAACATTAGACGATTAAAAATCGCTCAAACAAGTCATGGACGTTTGTTGCGATTATTTTGCGTAATAACTTTTCAAGGAATACTTGCAGTTATCTACTCGATAATGTTAATTCCTTGCAATGGAATGACAAACTATATTCGCGCAATAGCGATGTTGTTTTAGCGGAAAATTTTACAAAGTTATTTTAACTTTGGAATAATTTCGGAAAATTTTTCGTTAATTGAGTTATCTTTATATGCATTTCATATAAACTCGACTTCCAATTATTAAATTATATAAAAATGCATAAACCAAATGTATGTAAAGTTGTTTGAATTCCAATATCACTGAATTGAATAAGTGAGAAAAAGCTGATTTATATAATATATATGAAATTTGTTTTTCTTTAAAATTTTTATATTAGCAGGAAATTATAAAATTATTTGTGACATGTATATTATCTTTTGTATATATAAGTATTATGTTATTCTTTATTGTAAAACTTTTTGGTTCCAATATGAACGAAAGATTATTCTGTAACGCTTTAATTAATCATATTTAAGTATACTTAATTTTTTTATTAGAAAATAGTGTATAAATATTCTAAGACACATAAATTTACATATTAAAGTCGATTATTCTTTTTTATAATTTTCTCATATAATTCTAATTTTTCATTACTTGAGAATCAATCACGTAACTTTTTCCTTGAAAGGGCAGAATGTGAAAAATGAAAATTTTTTATGTGTATATAGATACATAAAAATTTTCGCTTTCATATTTTCGCTCTAAAGAAACATTTATACAATCGATATCCTGGTTAAGGGCCTCAGCACAAAGATGATCCTAACCAGATGATCGTGACTAATTGTCAGTTACGGTCATTTTTATGCTTAGACCCTAATTCGTGATTTAGACTTAACCTCACTAAACTTGATGATAATGTAAAAATTGTTTTTTCTTGTTATGATCACTAAACTAATGGTTTTGTAATAACAACTTTAAAAGTCATTTACTACAAAACCATCAATTAACCATAGATGACAAAATATAATTTTTTTGCATTATCATCAGGTTAAGGTTAACCATAAGTTAACCAGTAAAGGAAAACTGGGTCTTGGAGGAATATACAATGAAACTTCAGTCTATATACTTTGTAATGTTAATAATCATAAGATATTAAATTTAAAGGTAAATAATTCGAAAACTTTATATTATTTAATTATGAAGTTTCAGTTATATATATATATACCTCTCACTAATTAAAAATATTAATTTATATTATTATGTTCACCGATAAACGCATTGCTTTTTCACTAATTCTATTAAAGCATTTCTGCATAAGGAAATATTATTTAAAGGTAAATAATTCGAAAACTTTATATTATTTAATTATGAAGTTTCAGTTATATATATATCTCTTACTAATTAAAAATATTAATTTATATTATTATGTTTATCGATAAACGCATTGCTTTTTCACTAATTCTACTCTAAAGCATTTCTGCATAAGGAAATATTATTTTTCTACCGTATGTACTTGATAATGACGACACTTTTTTCTACATGTACAATAATCTTATGTAATTAGCTTCAGTAAACTTGAACGTTTTATAAATATAATTTGTGTGTGTATAACTTACCTCTGATATTAAGAGGATATTTGAAATTACCGTCTTATCTATTGTCCGCTGTTATTCATTGCTATTTTCGTTTCACTATTTGCAAATTTTTTTTCTTTTTTATGTTTTATATACCTGAAAAAAAGTATGTGACGATAAGGTAATAAGGTTCTCATGATAACGCAACTGTCATATTTAAATATTTATTGTTTAATTTGTCTTATTTTACTAATGAAAAAATAATACTTTTCAGAGGCAGTGTTTAAAATTTTTTATTCATTAGTACCAAATTTAGCTATACATAAATTTTTGTAAGTGTTTTTAAATAGCGATTTCTTGATTAACAGCCTTTATAATTTTTATTTTTTAATGCTTCGCTAATTTAAACATATTATCTGGAATTCCACGCACTTCTAGGCCTTTTATTGCAAATATAGCACCAATTTGAGAATCCAGGTTTTGCTCTTTATCTAAAATGTAACCAGCTGTGGTCACGTACAAAGTATCTAGAAGCGGACCACCGAACGTGACACTGATTACGTTTTTAACTGGAAACTCGACTTTACATAATACAGTTCCTGTCCTCGGTCTCACGCCAATTACCTAGTCAATCATTTTCATGGATTACAAGACTCCAGTAATTTTCACGAATCTTTTTAACTGATATTTATATATATATTAGGTTGAGTAAAAAGTCATCGCGTATTTTTTAGCTCAAAGTTGTATATACAATATGTTCGTCAATAATGAATAAAATTCAAATTTAAAAAAAGGGTTTTAAAGCTTATCACATTTTTTAAGTTTATATGAGTTTGATAATTTTTACATACCAAAAACTACGAGCTGAAAAAGACGAAAAATTTTCTTCTCACTTTGTGGATTTGTAACGTGTCCAAAACGAATTTGAGAAAATTTTCGATTACCTATCGTGAAAGCTTGATACTTTCCCTACAAAATCGTTTTTTTTAA
>NW_017305485.1:1218386-1224405 GCF_001594115.1 Trachymyrmex septentrionalis
ATAATTTAAAAAAGAGATTTTTAAAGCTGAAACTTTACTCTATCAAGATATATTTATATTGTTGGTAAGAAAGTAATTGCGGTTTTTACTGATAGATGTCTTTTAAAAAAACGCGATGACTTTTTACTTAACCTAATATTTTTTTAAATTGCTAAATTTAAATCTTTGACAAAGATGAAGACATTTCAAATTAATATCTAAGAAAAATATCAATTTTTACTAAGAAATATTGCATTTAATTATTTTTGTTGTCTTTTCGATAACTTTCAAGAAATAATAACTGTTATTTTTTTCTTTGATAGAAGTTACAATAAAAAATAAAATTTTATTATATGTATATATTAGATTAGTGTAAAAATTTGTGTCCGATTTATTATTTAAACTTCAAACAGCTGCTATTTTTGTTAAAAATAAAATAAAATCTAAATCTTACTCTAATGGGAGAATTTAAGAATCTATTTTTTTTAATTGTGATGGTTTTTTGATAGAATTATGAGCAATCAAAGTCAAAATATTCATTTTATTTAATTTGCAACAACTCGGTAACAAAAAATCGTAAGAACATTTTTAAAAAACGATTTTGTAGAGAAAATTTCAAGTTTTTACGATAAAGAATTGAAAATTTTCTTAAATTTTTTTGGGCACGCTACAAACCTACAAAGTGAAAAGAAAATTTTCTTCATTTTTTTCAACTCGTAGTTTTCTATATATATATATATATATGTAAAAATTACAAAACTTATATAAATTCAAAAAATATAGTAACTTTTCGAAAGTAGAGATTTCAAGCTTTAAAACTTTTTTTTAAACTTTGTTTATTTTTAACAAAATTGCAGCAGTTTGAACTTTGAATGATAAATCGAGCACGAACTTTTATGTTAATCCAATATATGCATTCATTGTATATATAAATTAGAAAACTCTTATAATATTACAAACAATAATTCATTTATTTTTAAATGTTACTTTGTATACTTACTCGAGATCCACCAAATAATGCTATCCAAATATTGCCATTTGTATCTATAGTCATTCCAGCGGGTGATCCTTCCAAATTAGTCTTATTAAGATCAAATACAATCTTCTTGTTAGCTAAAACATAAAAACTGTCTATCTAAGCATACATATCCTTAAATTCTCTCTTTTAATTTCATGCATTACTGTAATTTTTTACTGTAATTTTTCAATTATATATGATGTACACTCTTGAACATTTTCTTACAACATAATTTTAAATAGAAAATTTAATATCTTACATATTGTCCCATTATTCGGACTGTAATCATACGCTGCAACCTGAGTAAGTGTATCAATATAATACATGAGACTATTTTGTCTATTCCATGCCAATCCGTTACTTATTGTAACGGGTGATATTTTCTTCTCGGGTTTTAGGTCATCATTAATGCGATATAACGATCCTTGTTTAGGGATTTCTGCCATTTTATTCATATCATTCATAGCAACTTTATCACTCATAGTACCTGTGAAAATTATTAATCGTGTAAGTGAATAGATTTCATTTCTATCTAATCGTAACATTTTCAATTTACCGATCCACAATCTTCCAGTTGGATCCACTTTCCCGTCATAGGTTCTTGTTGAAACCTGAGAGTCAAGCGAAAACAATACTTTGACTGGTACGTTCGATTTATTGCTGTTTCCGTCCCACGTAACGAGAACAACATCTTTTCCCGCACCTGCTATCAATTGGTCAGTCGTACCAGCTATAGGTATAGCAACTCCAATACTTCCATGTTCTGAAAGAGCATTGTGAAACTTACAAATGTGCTATAAATTCATTGGAACATAGGAAAGTTTATAAAGAAGAAATATAGTCTTGCCTACGTATGCACTATTCACAACACCTGTTACGGGATCTAGACTATATACATATTGATCGTGAAAATTAACAAAATACAACTTTTGAGTACAATTGTCCCAATAAAGGCTCTTAGAAAAGCCATAAATATCTGTTATCTTCTCAATTGTCAAATTCACACATTTACGCGTCTGCCTACAAACAGATTATTGTGATACTCATAGCCGACAGATATTTCTAATGGAATATTAAATATAAGTAGCAATGCTTATGCGGAAAGGTAAAAAAGGAAACGAGCAAAATTATTTGTATCTTTATTAGATAGACATAAAAATTCATAATGCTCACAAACAAATTATTATATATTATTATTTATATGTATTTATATATTATTATATTTATATATATTATATATTATTATTTATTATATGCATTAAAGAATTATGATTTCCTTTTTTTAACATAGATGCGTGATACCTCGTCAATTTGTGAGTGCAATATCTTTCACTTACCCGTTACGGATGAAGATGAAAATGTACACTAAAGACACAAATTTACAAATTGCTCTTCTCATGACGTGTACAATATTAATGTTGTCGTAAAGAAAATTGGAAAGAAATTTAATTTTTTAATTAGGGATTATATATGTATAAATATTCTAAGAAACATAAATTTACAGAAGTAGATAAAATTCATTAAGTATGTTATTCTAATATTATTTATCAAATTTAGATAGAATAAAAAAAAACATTACATTAATTATAACGTATAATTTCTATTACATATGTACGTACCTCTTTATAATGTTAAAAGTACAATTTAATTCATGTTATGCTCACAGACAAATAAAATAACATATTGTTTTTTCATTAATTCTACTAAGGCATTTCTGCGTAAGGAAACGTTATTTTTTTATCGTATGTATTTTATAATAATAACTTTTTATATGTATTGTACACTTTAATGTAACTAGCTTCAGTAAACTTAAGCGTTTTCTAAAACAATTTGTACGTGTGTATGTGTTAAACTTTACATGCTTAAATTTACTAAAATTTGCTATTAAAAAAGTCTCTCCGAATTAAGAATTACTAGCTCTTATTAACACAACTTTGTTTCACCGTTTTGTCAATTTTCTGTTTTCCCACAAGTTTTATATGTAAACTTAAAAGTAGAATTTCAAGACGATAAGATAATAATAGTCCCTTCTGATAACGCAATTGCACCAAAGTACTCGTTATGTAATTCCTTGTTGCATACGTAGTATGTTCGGAAAAAATGTGTATTTTGTGGTTTAAATCGATTTTATCTTTTACCTCCCTCGTTGTATAGATAATAATAGTGAACTTAATAATAGTGAACAGTTTATAGCAAGAGAAAATTCGTATAAATATATTAATTTATTTATATAAATTAATTTAGGTCTCTAATTTTTTATTTGTACATTTACAATACAATTATTGCTCAATATTTTAAATTAGCGCGGTCAATTTTAAACGCGAGAGATCGCTATATTCACTTATTAATGTATTGTATATTATGGCGTGCGGTTACATATTATATTTCAAACCGTTGTAAACATTATGATTGGAAACGAGACCGTTTATATTAAAACTTTAAATACTTACCGGTCCGAGTGTTACAATGTTGAACTACTATCTAATATCGATGAAATTATCGGATTCACACGATCAATTTGAAACAAATAATTTCCCCAAATTCTCCCAAATCTTAAAAAAGTTTACTACAGTTTTTTAAGATTTGGGAGAATTTGGGGAGATTATTTGTTTCAGATTGATCGGGTGAATCCGATAATTTCATCGGCTCTCAATTTATTTCTGAAATATTAATTCAATTTAAATAAATGTATATTAGATAGTAGTTTAATATCGTAACACTCGGACCGGTAAGGCGCTTCGTATTTAACGTTGTAAAGATATTCAGTAAAGTCAGAAGGTTTTTCAGGTGCTTTGAAACGTTCTTTGATTGGCTAATTAATAAAAATATTTCTTCTGATTGTGATTAATCAAATGCTTCAAAGCATTTTTAGTGAGACTTTGACCGCACTCCCTATTATAATAGGATTTTTAGGGTTTTTTCACAGTGTTTGGTCGCAACAACTTCAAACTTTTGGAGGACGGCGCGGACGTTTTGTATTGTTCGAGACTCGGAGCTAATAAGACTGACTCAACGCTTTTCTAACTTGTACATATATAGGCAAACATTTCAAGTTTTCCAATTTATAACAGTGTGGATCAAGAACGTACAACAATACGTGAAATTGATTATCTATTCTCACTCACAAGATATCGATTTTCTATCAACAAATCTATATAAAATGTATATAGAGTGCGTGATATGTACTGAGTTACTGGAATCATTCGACGATATTTTTCACACCTCGTGTGGACATGTATACCACGAAACGTGCTTGTCACAGTGGCTCGAAAAGTAATTTGGAGTGCACCAAAGATTTTTGCATGCTCTTGTAGTTCTTCTTTTGCTATTATTCAAAGAAGCTTTCATATAATTCCTGAAAAGTTTTATATTATTTATACATTGAAAGTGTCTAATTTCATCTATAGAATTGTTTCAGATCAAAGACCTGTCCACAATGTCGAACAAGGACAACTAATCAGACAATACACAAACTATATTTCAACTTCTCCAAAAATGATAGTATATTACGAAGTATATTTACGAAGATTATGATTCTGCTTTTCAAGCTTATAAAAGGTCTGTTTTCTTTTTCTTTTTTTTTTTTTTAAATGTTTCAACTGGTGCAAAATGTGTACACTGGTGCAATAAGTTGAAATAAAAGGAATAGTTTGTTTTATTCTAACTTATTGCATTAGTGAAACCAGTCCAAAATATTGATAATACTTTTAAGGCTTTTACGGATGTAAGGCTTGCACAATCTAGAACAATCTTCAAAAAGATTGCAGATCTAAAGCTGAAGGCTTACCGACAATTTTGGTAATTTTACAGATATCTACGAAATGATGATAAAGACGTTTGCTGATTTAATGAAGGAAATTTCGACGATTGAAAGTGAAATATATGTCAGTTGGTATGCACATGAGGATTTTTGCAAACAGTTGCATCCAACTTTGTATAATTGTGAGGAAAAAATTGCAAATTTGAAAATAATATCACAACGTATAAGAAGGCAGCAAGTATATTTGTTTATTATAATATTTGTTTTAGAGATAAATACGTCAAGTAATTGTCAAGTTCATATTTAACTCTGCAATTAAATTTTAATCTTATAATGTATAGACTTATAATTTTTTTTATGTAGATTAAAATGTTACAAGACGATTATAGATCTACAGACCTACATCTATCAAAACGGATTATGTAAAACATAAATGATATGTAAACATAACATACAAGTTATGATTTAAAAACTTACTATGTAACCATATTAAAAAGGTATTCTATATTTACAAATCGAAATTTAATCATGTCGGTTTTTTCAATCTAATCAAATGAACTTAAAAAAATTATTTTTTGAAGTAATATTTAATTTCTATTCAATGATATACAATTTAGAAATTACGTACATTTTTGCAAGAAGTATTAAGATATCTATTTTTTGATATCTCTTGCAAAATTCCTATTCTTTTAATTTATCATCATAAATGAATTTGCAAGTAGTCCACGAACTTCTAAACCTGTCACCGCGAATATAGCACCAGCGTGAGGAGTTGCTTGTCGTTGCTCTGCACTTATGTTGAAACCAGATGTGGTTACATACAAAGTATCTAGAAGTGGACCGCCGAATGTGACACTGGTTACGTTTTCAGCTGGAATGTCAACTTTGCATAATACTTTTTCTGTTTTCGGATCCACGCAAATAACCTAGAATAGATAAATTTTTCATAGATTACAAGAATCCTAATGATATTTTAATAAATTCAATTACTATAATAAAATTTAATTATATATATGTATATTATATACATTAATTATATACATATCATTAAAATTATTATAATAAAATTTAATTATGTACGTATATTGTTACATTAGATAATTCTATAAATTAATTTTTTAAATAATAATTTATTACTTTGTATACTTACTCGAGATCCACCAAATAATGCTATCCAAAGATTGCCATCTGTATCTATAGTCATTCCATCAGGTAATCCTTTCAAATCAGTCTTATTGAGATCAAATACAATCCTCTTATTA
>NW_017305485.1:1224505-1243523 GCF_001594115.1 Trachymyrmex septentrionalis
ACGTATATTGTTACATTAAATAAATCTATAAATTAATTTTTTAAATAATAATTTATTACTTTGTATACTTACTCGAGATCCACCAAATAATGCTATCCAAAGATTGCCATCTGTATCTATAGTCATTCCATCAGGTAATCCTTTCAAATCAGTCTTATTGAGATCAAATACAATCCTCTTATTAGCTAAAACATAAATTATAAACAAACATAAATAAATAATAAATTCTACTTGTAAATTTTATGTTTCATGGTTGATGTAATTTTCGGTTAAATATGATATATACTTTTGCAAATTTGTTTATAACATAATTTTAAATAGAAAATCTAATATCTTACATATTGTCCCATTATTCGGATTGTAATCATACGCTGCAACCTGATAAGTAGGTGAGTCAATATAATAGAAAGTGTTGTCTTCTATATTCCATGCCAATCCATTACTTATTGAAACAGGTGATATTTCCTTTTTTGGCTCAAGAGCATCATCAACGTGATATAATGTTCCTAAATTGGGAGCTATCTTTCCATTGACTTCGTTACCCATAGTACCTATGAAAAATATATATTAGGCGTAAGCAAATAAATTGCATTTCTATTATTTGTGATATTTTTAGTTTACCGAGCCAAAATCTTCCAGCCGAGTCTACTTTTCCATCATTAATTCTCGTTTGAGCCTGAGGAGAATCGACCGAACACAACACTTTGACTGGTACCTTAGATTTATTGCTGTCTCCGTCCCATGTAACAAGAATAATATCTTTTCCTGAACCTGCTATAAGTTGGTCAACACTGTCATCCACAGGTACAACAACTCCTACAGTCCCATGATCTGAAAAAGCATTGTGGAATTTATAAATTCTAAAGTAAATGCTCTCTTATAAATTTAGTGAAGCATAGTAAAGCTTATAAAGAGTAACCAAGAGGGATAGGAAGGTCGTGGCCTTCTAAATTTTAAAGGACAAGAATAATTAAAATCACTTAAACGAACTATACTTAATGCTTATTCACAAGAAATTACTTTCAGAAAAGAAGAAAGAATTGGAGATTAATACATTTTGTTATAATAATTCTTACCTACCAGAAACCATTCAATAATTGTTATAAATTTACATCGAGAAGTTTCTAGAATAACTAATATATTTTGTCAATAATTCTTGTTTACCAGAAACAAAGTCTCAAGTAACAAAGATTCTATATTGCAATAAATATTTTCTTTTGTAAGCGAATATAATTATCATTTTAATAAAAATGATAAAATTATATTTGCTGGTAGAAGAAAATAGTTAGACTTTGTTTCTGGTAAAGAAGAATTATTGACAAAATATATTAGTTATTCTAGAAACTTCTCGATGTAAATTTATAACAATTATTGAATAGTTTCTAGTAGGCAAGATTATGACAAAATGTTTTAGAAAATTTAGTATTTGATTTTTTTAAGAATATAAAAATTATTTTGCAAGAAAAAAATATTCTTTAATAACATAAAAAGTACGATCTCCGCACGTTTACGCTACAGAGACGCTCCTGAGCCAGAGCGTCACGTGAGCGCCGAGCCTCGAGCGATAGTGGGGGTAGCGCGCTGGATCGGCCCGAAATGTGCAAATCTTTGCGAGCACTGCTATAGTGTTATAAATTTAAGTTTTTTTAGTTCGAAGAATCAGTTCACAATTTTAAGAGAAAAATTAAGTAAATTAGTAAATCAAATATATGAGTTTGTGATTTTTGCTTGCTAATAATTAATTAAAAGTAATGTAAAACAAAACAAGTCCAATAATCCATTTCATATTCAACTATTCCTCCCCATTATATTTAAAAGTCACTCCAATTTGATCTCCCCCTAATAAAAAAGAAATGTATAGTCTACCTATGTATGCGCTGGTCACAACACCTGTTGCGGGATCTAGCCTGCGTATATACTGATTGTATATGTCAACAAAATACAACTTTTGAGTACGATGATCCCAATGAGGGCCTTCGGAAAGGCCGTAAATATCTGTCACTTTTTCGACTTTTATATTTTTACTCGCCTGCCTGCAAACAGATTACGATATTCGCATTATACATTCTGAGACAATTTTAGATTTAGGAAAGAAGAAGAAAAAGAAGATTGTAAAGGAGCGTAATTAAACAGAACAGACGTACATCTACTTTTTCATGTAGCGTACACTCTTTGCATTCTTCCATACTTGTAAGCACTAGTGTGCACTTTTTCGCAATTTCGCATTTCTTAGGCCGGAATCAGACTACGTATTGAAGAATGAAATTGAAGATTAAAGATTGAACCAATTTGACCAATCAGAACAAAAGGAGCCAAAATTTCTTTGTCCTCATTGGTGAAATTTTAATCTTTAATCTTTAATCTCAATCTTTAATGTATAGTCTGATTTCGGTCTTACGTTTTTATTACAAAAAAAAAGAGAGATGCAGAAGGAGCAATAAAAATGGATCTATTATGATATATAATATGATTGGAAACGAGACCGTTTATATTAAAACTTGAAATATGAAGCGCCTTACCGGTCCGAGTGTTGAGATGTTGAACTACTATATAATATACATTCATTTAAATTGAATTAATTTTCTTTCTATTTCTGAAAATTAATTCAAAACCGGTAAGGCGCTTCATATTTCAAGTTTTTCTATTATGATATATCAAAAGAAATATAACTGGTCGATATTTACGTCGTCATTGTTTAAAGTCTGAAGAATATAGGTATGTATATACGTTCGAGATTAATTGAACGGAACACAGCTGAACAGTCGAAAGTTCGATAGTTGGCGATGGATCGTCGCAGATGAACTGAATGGAACTGAAGCGAACGGCAAGTAGTCAAAGAGGAACTTCCCAGTGTTGTTAGACGGGCCGGGTTTCAGATGCATGCGCGAATGTAGCTTCAGTAACGTACCGGTCACTAGTAAATAGATCATTAGTCGCTTAGAGTTGAAAATATTGAAAATTTTAGTATATTTTACATATTTTACATACGTATACATGTATATAAATATATATAATATATTTCTATATATGTATACGTATCTAAAATATGTAAAATATATTAAAATTTTCAACATTTTTGAAAAAATTTTACATAAACAACTATTTACTAGTAACCGGTACGTTACTGAAGCTACATTGGATGCGCATGCGTCTGAAACTCGGCCCGTTTAACAACAGTGAGGGGAACAAGTTGAAGTGCAGCGGATGATTAAACTTGAGCGGGGACGGCTAATTACACCGATTGCCTTAAATAACCAGCAATCGTCCCGACGATACTGAGCGAAAAAAAAACGGCGACGGCTATTTAATTAATGCGATTGAGCTACCGATAAAATTGTTTGTTGGAGTCCAGCTAACGGGTTATCATAAAAAATACGCGTGGGGTTATCAAGATATAACACGCGTTACATTACAAGGCCTCTCGATCACACTCCGATTTGTTTGATCAACGCTATTTCCAAGCAAAACAACAAGTCAAAATATTGTCAAAATGAATTGTAAATAAAAAGCGTTATGAATTGTAAATGTTTGAAAAGTGACTTTTCATTATTATTTTGGAGTCATTGACTTGTATTTAAATTGGTTGGTAGAATGACTCATATTAAAATTTCTAATTGTATTAATTGTTATTTCTAATTTTCTTCTACGTTTAGATAATAAGAATTTAATAATTCTTGTCTAATTTTAATTTTTTATAAACAAGGTACCACAGGCTTGATAATTAAGTTAATGGTCGATCAGATTAATTAAAATTTCACCCTTAAACATTGATTTAAAAACAGCAGTTGTACATTGTGAACATACATGCATCGTAAATTGCGCGTAGAAACTTTGGAACATTGAAATTTAAAACAGAAAATATGTCGTATATTTATAGAATAATGTTTATTACAACAATATCGGTGCGCTATAAACAAGTCGAGATATTCTACGTGTAACGCAAATTGTCGCGCGTTGATGCGCGTTGATGACATAACATTTTAATTATATACCTATGTATATTCCAAAGATAGAAATGTATGTTGAAAAGATTATGGAAAGTTATATAAAACTTGTACATAATCACGTTCAAGATTATGCAACATTCGTTTGTTTTCCTTCATTCTACGCGAAAAGTGTTTATTTAATGATAATGATTAAAAAATGAAATTATTCCATGTAAGAGATAAAATAATCTTGTTTACAATTATGAATAACATTAATTAAGAATAACCAGCAATTCAATGTGAATATCACAAATATCCGGAATTTATATATATATATAATCTCTAAAATAAATATTTTGATTTATCTCTAAAGCTGAATACAAAATAGATTTGTGTCTATTTAGATTACCTTTGTACTTAACGTAGATTACCTTTAATTTCAGTTTAATTTATTTTTTATCTTCTTTCAGATAAATTATAAGAATCAGAAAAAAATAAAAAGTAGGGCAAATACGAGATTAAAATTAATATCCATTGAAAAAATGGACATTAGTCAGCCTATGTTTAAAGCTGAATAGAAGACTTAGTCGACAAAATTTCGTAAATAGGATTAAATGTAAGTAGCAATGCTTATAATAGACAGGTAGAAAAGGAAATTGCGATTTCTATTTTTATCAGATAAAAATAAAAATTCTTAATGTTCTCTCTCTCTCTCTCTCTCTCTCTCTCTTTCTCTCTCTCTTTCTCATATAAATTCATATATACATTATTGCATTCATGCGGAAAGTTTTCACAAGAAATTTATTTAATACAGAATTTTTTGTGAAACAAGTATTATCGAATAATTATTGAAAAAAAAATATTTGTAATTCAATAAAAAATGTATTTTTCAATAATAATTATTACTGTTGATTGAAGTTTTGAAATATTGAATGATTCAACTTAATGATCTTTTTTAATTAAAGTTTAATTAGTTTCCCTTTTTAATTATATTTATTTCCTGGAAGATGGATGATTATATATATTTTAACTTCGATTTTTTGTGGAAATATTTTTATCTTAGATTAACATCTCAAGTAAAATGAATAATTTAAATACACAATTTAACAGCACTCTGGATGTTGCTTCATCACACACATAAATTATGTTACGTACTACAACATTGCGTATTATTTTTAGTATTTAATGGAAAAACCAAGCGATAAAAATCTAGCTTTCGTTTCTCATTGTCTCGACAGAAGGAAATATTACTTAATATTACGACTTCCGTTTATTAATGTAAGTTCATGACATCTCGTCAATTTGTCGATGCATGCATGTCCTTTCACTTACCCGCCGTAAACGAGGGCGACGAGAATGCACACCAGGGACACATATTTACAAATTGCTCTTCTCATGACGAGGTTTATAGAGTCGTAGTACTCGATTGGAAAGGAATGGCTCTTTCAGGGTAGGCTGAAAAGAACGAATAAAATCGGAACGCACGTTGGCTTACTTCTTATATGAGCGCTCCTACCTTTACGGTTTGGTCGAAACCTGTGGAATTTTTCCACGAACGATAAATATCAGAATGTTAGATAATGTGATATTCATCATATTACTTAGGATCATTTTTTTCCTTCTTTTGACAGTAATTTACGAAATTGTTATTGTGCCATTTAATGGCGTGTAAAAATGAAATATTTCAACGATCGATATTACTTACGATAACAATCTTAACAGAGAAAGACTGCGGATATTGATTATGATTTGTTACGGTGAAGATATATTGTACAAACTTTCACGATGAAAATATGTTATATCATGAGGTGAGAACAGATCTTTTTAAATATTATATAAATATTATTGTACAAAATATTTTTAGTATACTTGATTGGGTTGCTGAATCTTTTTCTTGGTAGAAATACTTGTATTTTTGTATTATCAAGAGTATTTCTAATACTCTTGATAAATAATGTATGTATACATGCGTTAGTAAAAAATATTAATAAATTATTTAAGATATTATCTAAACATATATAAAAATTAGGCGCATTAGACTTACGCAAAAAAATTAATGGATATATTAGATGCATTAAAGAATATTTGATATATATATATTTCTTGATTTACAGCAATCGAACATTTTATAAAATATATTTGATTTTATCAAGAACAATCCATAAAATCTAAAAGTTAGATTTAATTAGAGAGAATTATGAAAATTCGATAATAATTAATGATCTGTTAAATATATTGAAGAAGTCACAAGCACACATTCGTAAATATAAGAGTGTCTGTGTATATAAATAAAAGCAACAATGAAAGTGATAAATTTATCATTTGTAACAAGTCATTTGTTATACAGGTCGTTTCTCTGCATAAAATATAAGCCCCTGACCGATATGTATGGATATTCAATCAAGCAGACACTGAAAAGGAAACAAGGTAAAAAATTACGTAATTTATACTTGGCATAAAAATTTAAGTGTGTTATATGTATACAGATTGTCCCGAAATTCACAGATCAAAGTGCTAAAGTCAAAATGCAAGTTAAAGTTCTTGAAAAAAATATAAGTCGAAAAAATATTTATCATTCTGTTTTCATACAGTTTTTTGAGATTATATACAGTTTAAAAATAAGTTTAAAACTGGCCAAATATGATTATAGTTAAGTGGCCGTTTATTTGTGGAATCGTGTGTCAATAAGTAATTACTCTTGCTAGTTTTATTCGTTGATGTACATATGTTATAACGCTTTAGAATGCAATTAAAAATACTTAAATGTAGGCTACTTTGTATTAACTAAATTTTTTTTTTATAAAGCATATTTATTAATTTAACCCCTTTTTGAGAATTTTTGAATGTGAATTTCATTATACACAGTTAAATTTATGTGAAATATCAATGAAAATTAACAAACGAAAAATTCCTGAGTCTATTATTATGCAATCCATCGTGTTGGATAAAATCAAACAATAATTTTTGTCGGCGGGAACATTTATATAATCAGAGCGTGAAATATGATAATCTACATCTACGTGTTCACAATAATGTAAATAAAATATGTTTTACGTGTGTAAACAATCTATAAATATACAGTAAAAAGGATTCGTACAAGGAAATGTTTATAAAAAAAATCTTATTTGTAGAATAGAAAATAAACATTAATTAGCAATTTTATACAATAAATATTCTGTTCTAATAATCGAGCTTTGCATGTATTTCTGATTTTAGAAGCTAAATTTCTCGATTGTACAAATACTTTTTGATCATCCAAACAATACAATTTTTAATTTTTGCTTATTTTTCAAATTATATATTTACAATTAATACACATCTTTTTGATATATATAATTTTAATATAATATATACATTTTAATATATATATTAATTTTACATTTTCTTATTTTTAATATAATATAATACACACTTTTTATTTATTCATACAAAAGTAGTAGTAATTCATCAATGTTATATTAAATAATACATCAATATAAGTAAAAAGAGAGATAATATTTATAAATCATAACAATATATATATTATAGTTTTATAAATTATATTAAAGTTTACGTATTTTTCGACGTCTAAATATGTAATCAGAAGATGCGCGTATATAGCGTCTACCGTCAAATATATTTTTAAAGTTTAGTATATTAAAAACAATTTTATATTATTATTATGAAGGGGATGATATACTATGTTATGAAAGAAACGCTATAACGTATCTTTTACAGGTAGGAAAACGTTTATGTAATTAAAAATTATTGTTTAAACAAATAGATATTATGAAAAAATGCATATATTGGGGAAGAATATATGTATATAGATTTTTACAATTAAAATGAGATAAGTATCCAAATAACATGCATGTTGCATAAGATATCTAAAAGACATCTTTAGATATCTTATAGACATAAGATAAAAGACGTAGATTTACGTTAGTTTTAGGTACCTTATGCAACATAAATGTTATCTGAGAATCACGTCCACAAGTGTATTTAATGCGTAGAAATGAATTAGGTAACGTAGAAGATTCATAATCCAGAGGTCCCAGGTTTGAATCCCACTAAATGTCTAATTTCTTCACCTCATTTAAATAACTTTATCCAAGAGATATCTTCCAGAATACAATGAAGATATCTCCTGAATAAGGTTATTCGCAACTTATCTAGAAGTGAAGAAATTGGGTATAAGGTATGTTTTTTAATATCAATTTAAGTAAAATTTAATTTCAGGTATAATTATTATAAATGTCTTAGGAATAAAAACCCTTAAATATGAATATTTCTTTTTTCGAATATTAAACTAGTGTCAGCTCGGATCTAATCTATTTCAATCCATTCAATCCATTTTCAAAGATTTATAGTACACATTAAAAAAATTTTAATTTATTTTAATCCGTTCTCGTTTGCTGGAATGTATACGTATTTTTCAGCCCGATTTATGTCATTTATTCATTCAGATACATCATCGTTGTTGTCGTTATCTTTGCTGAATTGTATCCCCTTTTGTTGCACCCAGTAAACGAGATATGGATTAAAATGGATTGAAATTTTTTTCTATCCGAGTGCACACACACACACATATTTTAAATAGCGAATTTTTGGATTTAATTGGATTCAATTGAATTCAATTAGATTTAATTAGATATAATTGGATTGAAAAACTGCATTTCCTATTCAAAATTTTAAATTATTTCAATCCATTCTCGTTTGCTGGGGAATTGCATATGCCTTTCAATCTAAAAATAGTATTAGCTTTTTCTGTGTGCATTGTGAATACTGTCCAATTCAAAATTTTGTCGCACTGTTAATTATCTTATAGTATCCATATGAGGATAACTAAAGGATGACTTCTTTGGATATCGTTTAATCGTCTTTAATATTTTTTTTTTGTTTTAAATTATATTTTGGTACATATAACGTTTAATAACATCGAATTTCTAAATTAATTTTTACACAAAACGAAATAAAATTGCATTACTGATAATATACGTCCTATTTCCTGCGATGTTTATATCATGTTCTATGTGTAAGAGTCATTATTATCTTTCATCATAGTCTCCTTTAGGGACTCGATTACAAAAAAATATTTTATTAGTATTCATTAGAACACGAGTAAAATTTCTCATAATTTATTGCTGCACCTTTTATTCTGTCCTTCGTATTGCCGAAAAGACAACATGAAAAAGATATCTTTCCGTTATTTTGGTACTTTTTATCACACATTTGCGAACAATACGCGAGATCGCCCACCAGATGGAGTTCAATTTCTCGTATTTGAAAATCATATAGGACAGAATAAAAGGTGCAGCAATAAATTATGAGAAATTTTACTCGTCAAAATCAGGTTTCTAAATTAGTATTAGTGATGCTTGGTAGGCGGCGTTCAAATCGCAAAACTCCAAACTCCACCATATACCATGGACACCGACGAGATGCTATTAAAGATCGACATCCTTACGGAAGTTGGCGTCCTTGTGAATATTGAAGTAATTAAGAGTTAAAAACTGAAAATATTGTACTAATTTTATGATTAGTTTAGTGGACATATTTATGCATTTAGAACTCAATAATACTCAATTTTTCTTTAAAATTGTGATTTCAGTGCTACCATCAAAGTTTGATTATCAACAGAGATGATAACTTCAGAGAAAAAATTGTAATTTTTCTGCTATATATAGAATATTATAGCTTTGCAAATATGCATATTTATTTATTGAACATTTATGTAATAAAAAATCATAAATTTAATCATGTATGAACCAAATATTTATGTTAATAATAGCAAATTTATATCAATTGTCGATAATGTCAGCGTTCTTCAATTACTTCCGGGCCGTTGGGGCCTTTTTTTATATCGCCGAAAATTTGTCCAGGGTTGATAGTCTTTAATAGTATCTCTGCCATGGAGTATAGATACTGTATAGGGCATTATCTTTAGTTTTTTATTATGTTTTTGAATATCTTTATTTTAATGTGTGAACATAAAAAAAACATTGCAGTTTATTTTAACTTTTGTTTGTGACATTATTTTTCTTTCTTTTTATTACGTTTTTTAATATATTTACAAAATGATTTTGCGTAAAAATATTGCAAAATATACTTAATACCTTTTTCTACATTTTTAATATCTTTTCCGGTAGATTTCATGAATTTTTGCTAAGTTATATTGTATAAAACAATTAAATATATATCTGTTATTGCGGAAAAATTTACCTCGACAGCCGATGATTTAATAATCGATACTTTTTTTATCATTCACAAAAATTTACCCAGAGTCGATATGGTTTATTAACTATGTCTTATCGATAAAACATGCCACGCTATTATTGACTGGCGCGTCGCGTCATCTGGTGTCGGGCGGCGGAATTGCAAGCGGAAGCGTGCCGGCCAACATCATCAGGTCACGTGACATTGTCATATTGATACGTGTCCGGCGGGGTAAGCCACGACTCGCTACGCTTTGCCAGTCTTGCATACGCGGCCGCGTTCGTGCGCTTGATGAGAGGGTACTTTGCAACGGTGTCGATTCACGGGATCCTGTGAGGGAAGGTCACTCGATCCGTGGTGCTTAGGACAGTCGTGTCAACGTAGGCAAGATGGGATGTGAGTATGTTTGTCATTTACAGTCAGAAATAAGCCGCCGTTATCACGGATTCGCGTTCGCAGCCAACCTCTTTCATTGTCGTGCGTAACCTCTCGCACAAACATATTGCTGGCGACGCGAATTACACTGACATACGCGCATCCGTCGCTCCTGGAAACGCTAAATCGCCTCTCCTCTTCTGCTTTCAGTCAAATTTCTCGAGGTGATAAAGCCATTCTGTAGTATACTGCCGGAAATAGCGAAGCCGCAACGGAAGGTAAATCCCACGCAACGTACGATCTATTTCCGTCTCTCTCTTGTATTTACAGTTTCGTATACCGTTTTTCCTAAATTCCTTAATCGTCCCGGGCGTGTGTAAGTATAGGACGAGATGAATTATTCTTTACCATCTGTTTATACACGTCTATGACATGTGATGATAGTGTAGAATTGTATTCCTTGAAGCTATAACTTTTCTTGATACTTTTTTCCTGCTAAACTTATACTTTAATCTTTCTCAAATCTATTCTATAATTGCATAAGTATAGCTGTAAGTGATTGCAGTAAGAATAGATCAATCACAGTCGAATTTGAGAATATTCAACTGTTGTCAATTCTTACAATGGCAACTATTTATAACTACGCTTAAGTAGCATCTATAATGAGATTTTAAGGCATAAGAAATTAATTAATTATAGCTGATCATTCTCCTCATACTTTACTGTGATTGAATGTTATTTCTTATGGCTGAAGTAAGTCAAAGTAAGTCTTGAGTTTTATGCCTTACAATCTTGATAGATGCTGCTTTTCATAATAATAGAATGAAACTTTAATGTTTTTATATTTAGTATTTTAATTTTTGGCTGTGACTGAGACATGCGAGATGTATTCATTATTTTTCATACATCATTCATAGATTTCTTTCAAATCGCAAAAGTGTAAAAAGTTTGTAACTTGAAAACAGCTGTTTTTGTACCGCTTTGAAATGCTATATTTTTTATTTTTTAATTATCCTACCTTTTTTTATTTATTACCTACAACTTTTCGATTATCCAATAGCGTACAAGTCAAGAATAGATTTGTTTTTTATTGATTCACTACTTTCTCATTTGTTGTCAATTATCAAATATATACTACGTATTTGACTTTAAATACAAAGAGTGTACACTATAAAAACAGAGTTTAACTATAAAAACAAATCTATAGACCCAGCCACAGTCCTCTGAAAAATATGTCTTCCGAGAGTGAATTTATCTTAATCGTAATGAAATGGAGTCAAATGTGTTTTTATATCTTTTCATAGATCCAATTCAGAGAAAAAGTATTATGGACGGCGATCACATTATTTATCTTCTTAGTATGTTGTCAGGTGAGTTTATGAACCTTAAGGTTTAAATTAATAATATAGAAAGAAATTGATAGAAAATTGTATGAACTGTCACAAATAAACATAAATACATAATCTCGTTATTTTCAGATTCCATTGTTCGGAATCATGTCTTCAGACAGTGCGGATCCATTTTATTGGATTCGTGTGATACTTGCGTCGAACAGAGGAACTCTCATGGAATTAGGCATCTCGCCGATCGTTACTTCGGGTCTTATCATGCAACTGCTTCACGGCGCAAAGATTATTGAGGTCGGTGATACACCAAAAGATAGAGCGTTATTCAACGGCGCGCAGAAATGTAAGTACATAAATTTTCATGTATTATCATTGAAATGGAGCGTAAGTAGCATTTGTTTTTTCTTTGTGCAGTGTTTGGCATGGTTATTACCGTTGGACAAGCTATTGTTTATGTGATGACTGGAATGTATGGAGATCCGACTGAAATTGGAGCTGGTGTCTGTCTCCTGATTATCATCCAATTGTTCGTCGCTGGACTCATTGTATTATTATTGGACGAGCTTCTCCAGAAAGGATATGGATTGGGAAGTGGAATATCTCTCTTTATTGCCACCAATATTTGCGAGACCATTGTCTGGAAAGCATTCTCGCCAGCCACAGTTAACACCGGTAACTTTCTTGTTATTAGAAAAAAACCACATGATATATATTTTATATTATTCTTGATAATCTATTTTGTCTTTAAATCAATCTATATCAACTAAAATCGTATTTTTGTACATTTAATAGGACGTGGAACAGAATTTGAAGGAGCCGTAATCGCGTTGTTCCATTTGCTGGCCACCAGACAGGACAAAGTTCGAGCCCTTCGAGAAGCGTTCTACAGACAAAATCTTCCAAATCTGATGAATCTTCTTGCCACCATTCTAGTATTCGCTATCGTTATTTACTTCCAGGTAAATTGCCGATAGATCACAGGGTATTTGCATGAGCTATAAAGTTTTTATTTTACGTAATTGTTTTTTAACTGATACATCTTCAAGCAAAAAAGTATCAGACTGGACACTTTAGAAATAAAATTATTTTATTAATTATATGTTGAAAGTCTGAAAGTTATTGGCACGCAATTATATCTGAAATAAATTGATTTAATAAAGAATATATATTATATTATTCGAAATATTTAACTTTGATCATGATATTCTTTATCGCATTCATATATATGGTCGTTCTTAAGTCTTAATAATGTTTAAAATTATTTTATTTAATGCTTCCGTGTAGATCTTCCGATCAAATCCGCCAGATACCGCGGCCAGTACAGCAGCTATCCAATCAAACTGTTTTACACCAGCAATATTCCAATTATTCTGCAGTCGGCTTTGGTGTCCAACTTATACGTCATTTCTCAGATGCTGGCCGTCAAATTCCAAGGAAATCTTATAGTGAATCTGTTAGGCGTTTGGTCGGACGTCGGTGGCGGAGGGCCCGCCAGATCGTATCCAGTTGGCGGATTATGTTATTACTTATCACCTCCTGAATCAGTCGGCCATATCGTTCAAGATCCTGTTCACGCCGTGCTCTACATTCTCTTCATGCTTGGCTCATGCGCTTTCTTCTCCAAGACGTGGATTGAGGTCTCTGGCAGCTCGGCAAAAGACGTCAGTATAACTTTCACTAAAAGATGATGTATGTAAATCTTCTCGACGCTATACAAAAATTTACGATATATATTATTGAACTTTTAGGTTGCTAAACAACTGAGAGAACAGCAGATGGTAATGCGAGGCCACAGAGATAATTCCATGATTCGCGAATTAAATCGATACATCCCTACCGCCGCGGCATTCGGTGGACTATGTATCGGAGCTCTCTCCGTATTAGCAGACTTCTTGGGCGCAATTGGTTCTGGTACCGGTATCTTGCTTGCTGTCACAATCATATACCAATACTTCGAGATCTTTGTGAAGGAGCAAAGTGAAATGGGTGGCATGAGCACGTTACTCTTCTAACTTAATTCATCTATAGACTTAAAAAGTGAACTTTTTTAATTCTGAAGAACTGAGTAAAATAATTTATTGTAAAGTAAGAGTTGGATTGGCAACTGTGTGTTTATGTCGAAGCTCATAGAATGATAGACAAACACCGACGCCAAACGAAAGTTCCCCGTTGTTATTCATAAAGTCGCACATATTTAACTTATCATTGGTATATATTGTTGATTCTCTGCTCAAAAGATTATATTGTCGATGACAATTCTGAAAAAAGTCTATGTGCTTCTTTTACGCAGAATATATTAACGTGACCATTGACACATACTTTGATATATATTCAAATGGTATACATTGATATACTTTCAAATTTGTTCTAACAATTCTATTTTACATTAAATTTATAAGAGCTTTGTTTATGTAATATTGAGAAAAAGAACATACCCTTATTTTTACATTAAACGTTATTGATTCTACGCTGTGTCAAACGGTACACGAAGCACCAACTGAGAGAGGCAAGATACACAGTGACGGAGCGTAGAGATTATATAAAAACATAAACATTTAATGCTCGCAAACGCAAGCACGGAAGATGCCTATCCTACACCATCGTGCTTGCGTGTAAGATTTAATATCTTTCGTACAACGAGCAGCGTGTACATAGTAAGAAAGTGATTAAATATTTTCAACATTTTTTATTAGCGTTTTTGGGCTCTGTAATTTGACGTAGACAGAGCCGTGTGAAGACTCAATGGCGTACAAGTAAAATCGTGACATTTATATATATGAATTGAATCGATTTTGCATACGATTATATGAAATAATCATTTCAGTTAGGACGAGACACCCACCTAGGGTATTCGTGCAGCAATTCGAACAGCGTTCGTTCATCTTAGGTACCATCCATTCCTGTATTGATAATATATAATACAAAGTAAATATTAATTATATTTGTTTCTTACATATGTATTTAAGAGAGAAAATGTGCTTTTATAAATATTAAACACATGTATATTTTTCTTTTCGTCTTCCTTGTTTCACTCCTCAATGGCTTTATTGCGCTTTGTTATGCATAATCTCATCACGAATATTTTCTATATCTCATGGAGTACTTTCCAAAAACAAAATTTCTATCTATATTATTAATTGAGAATTACAACCAATCAATTATATCGTAAAAACAAGGATCCATGTATTATGTAATATGTTACATATTATAAAAAGCAGAATGTATACAAGAAACTAGTAAAGATTACTTTCTATTTTATACAGTGTGTGTGACTGTCATTTTCTACTTTATATTTAAGATTGTTACATAAGATATATATGAATTATAACTATTGTTATATAGGATATCAATGTAACAGGGAGAAACAATTAAATGTCCAAATGTACTTACTGTTAATGGTGTTTAATACATGAAACTTGTGGAAATATTTAATCTTAGTATTTATATATTTTGAAACACATGTTATAAGATAAATCGAGACAGAAGGAGAGAGATTTTCATATGAGCTAAATATTTTGATAATATTGTATCAATCAGTATTATTAAAACATGATTATGCTTTTATATGAGAAATTATTTATATATAAGTATGTATTATAAAAGTAAAAAAAAAAGGAAAAAAAGGATATGGATAACACAATTTCATTTTTTATCAAGTTTTATATATATTATTACTGTCAAATGCGATTGCTAGTATTTACAAAACGTATAACAATTAAAAATAATTTAAACATTTTAAAAATATATTGCATTTTATATTATTTATTTTCATTGTAAAATAATGTTGAATACAAAGATCCTAAAGTGTGAATATTTGCCAATAATACTAAACGAAGAGTATCTGTAAAACGTGCATTGGGCGATGACATATCGATATCTCTCCAAGCTATATTGGTACCTTCATTTCGCGTAAATAGCGCTGGAGATGGCACATTTTCACGCATGTACGCCCACAAACATTCCCTCATTATTGTATTTATCTGCAATCAGAGCCATTTGCGAGATATAAAAAATTCGAATGTATGAATTTAATTGAAATAATGTAGAAATAAAAACATACTTGATGAGGCTGTAAAACAGGTAGGATATCCCTAATACTCGCCAGCGGCGGTGGTAATAATTGACCAAGTGCCATTATATTGACAAGCGAAACGCCCTCCTCTGTATTCCAATTAGCCATGACAGTCGCGGTAATGCCTCTCAGTAAAACGGAACAATATGCTAATGCCGGCCTATACCAAGCAGTCAATTCTAACAATGTCCACAACAGAGGAACATCCTTGAATTTGCGACGGATTTGTAAATCTCTTTCTATTGTGACCTGTAGTAATTAAAAATTAAAATAACTAGCTAGAGATGATGCATAGTTCAATATCATAGTTGTTTGTTAATGAAAGATTCAGTTAGTTAATTAAATTTAATAAATCTTGAACTTGTTGCCATTCTTTAATTATATATTGGGAAAATTTAGGAAAAATATTCTACTCTGACAGAAACAAAGTTTATAAAACATAAATTTAATCCAAAAGTATCTGAAGCTAAATAAATCTTGTAAATGTTCTCAGAAAAAAACCTCCAATTGAGAAGTTAATTATAAAAAAATCAATAAATTAATTGTGAAATTGAAAATTAACATATTAACGATTAACATAAATAATACCTTTGTAAATTCCTCGTCAGGCCACGGTAAACCATTGTACATAACATCAGGCGATACCAATTCAACTAACAATAAACTGACCATTGTCAGAGCATCCAAGTTAATTGGATATCGATCTGAATCCTGATTGCTGCAACAAGCCTGAAAATAATTTAAATTGAATGTTAGAATATTTAATATAAAATTTAGAGATTTACTAAAAATAAACTATTGGATTCTTTACTTTTATAACGTCTATTAGCAACATTTTGTTTAAAGTAATGATTTCCTTATCGATCGAATTTTCTGGTGGAAGTCTTCGTGGACCATGTCCTATGACACCAGCGTGAAATACCGATGAATGTCGCTGTGCTAACATGGTACTCGTCACCTAGGATGAGATCATATATCAAAACATTCTGCATATTTTAAATGTACTTTTATCATATTTTTATACCTGTTTATGATTCTGATGTAATAATAACATCTCTTCAAAATGAGGCTCGAATTTTTCCTTTGCACCAAAATATTTGGCTTGCTCATTATTGATACTATTTCCTAGTATCTCTCTAAGAGCCAATACACGTGCGGACGTAGAATGACATGTTAAATCTTTCAGTAAATGACATACCATCTTTACTCCTTGTTCTTTTTTTATAATATCTAAAAAAATTGCATTATCATACACTTTGTTACTTAAAAAATAAGGCTTTTTATAGAATTCTAATTACCAGTTTGAGCAATGCACAAAAAGAAATACTGTATGATCGCCCTTGTTAATTTCAGCATAAGTTCTATATCGAAAATATGATCTTTTTCGGATGTGCTTAACAGATCCAAGAGAGTAATGATATCATTCGCCAAATCAAAATCATCGCTTCTCATCAATAAACAAGATATTTGATATAAATTAGCTCTAAGGGCTCTGCTAATCATTTGTGACTGCAATATCTCTACCTTATTTGATTTTTCCCATCTAAGTAAAATAGAAAGAGACACTAATTATTAAATCAAACTATAAAATATTTAATTATTTTAAACTGTTGACACTTGCTTTAACATCAGAATAAGATTTTTGAATAACTGTTTTGATTCCTCCTTTTCTATCACGTTTTTATAATGTATTTCTCTGAGTGCTTGCTCTAAGACCTGCGTAAAGTAATCATGTCCAGCAAGCATATTTTCAGTTACAGATTTATTCGTAGGAAATTGTACAACATTATTAGTGATAAGACGTATTAAAGCCGCAAGATGGAACATTGTTTGCGCCTTCATCAATATGTAAGATATTGTGGAGACGACTATGTTCGGATTTTGACTTCTGAGAAAACATAACAGCCTGACAGCCGTTTGCACACGCAGTGGATTTGGATTTAGTAGCATTGGTACTATCAACGATATCTCCTGTTTGATAGAACTTAGCAGATGAATATTTGCGGATTGAGGTCCGTGCGTTCTCAGTAAAAGGTCGATCTCCTGTAGAATCAATTCTAATATCTCCCGACAAATGTTTTTCACATTTTGCGCCGCATTAACGCTGTGATAGCCGACATTGCTCGTGTTTAAACTTATATCTAGTAATACATTGATTATTTGTGATGCGCCTTGTTCACATCCTAATATTAAGTGTACTGTCAAATCCATTAAGGCCGCTGGTTGATTATCAAAGTATTTACACCAATCTGCTGCAAACAATGTCAGTCGTGGTATGATGTCTGATTTCACTAGAACAAACATTATTTTATAGCTATATTTAATTGTAATGATAACATTAGACTTTACTTTAAATGTAATTTCTATTAAAAAACATACATATTTGTAACACATCGCTAGTTATTGCTTTTAAAAGAGTCTGAGAAAGTGAAGCCAAATTCAAAAGAAATGGTACAGTGGCTAGTTTCTGCTTTTTGGTATCTTCATCAAGACTTATATCTTCTTCCAAACTCCACTAAGAAATAAATTATTCAAATATATTATATATATATGTAATACATAATATGACTTAAATTAGAAATACATACATCATACAACTTATATAATAAGCTTACCTCAAATAAGTCCAACAGTGCTTTTCTAATATCTTGAAAATGGCTACTAGCTAAATGTCCCAATATACCGACAACAGAATTTAACTTTGGATTCTTGACATTATGTTCATAGCCCATGGCACAGAAGTCTTTCAATCCACATGATAATACCCTCGTGATCACAGTATTTGGAAAGCAGCTTCCTACATGAGCAACGACCCAATCGAAATATGGACTGTGTATCACACTAGTATCTAATAATGCCTTAATACAAGATTCCGTATCAGAATGCATAAGACACTGCAGACATTGAGCCGTAATGTCTATTAGAGTCCTTGTTGCACGGCACGACATCCATTGTTGCATAAAATCATTGATGCCTGCATTGACAGGTAAGTTGCCACGTTTTGAATAGTCTGAGGACAGTTTGCCTGTGGAAGGAGCTTACTTTGTACATCGCAGAAATGGATTAAATTAATTATATTAAATAAAATAAAATAAAACATATAT
>NW_017305485.1:1243623-1292674 GCF_001594115.1 Trachymyrmex septentrionalis
CATGCTGATATGATAGGCGCCCATGCTTCTGGATTTCCATTGATGAAACTGCTCAGGATAGCATGAATTTCTGCTATAATGCTCTCTTCAGGTATTGATATATTCTGATTTGACTATAAAGATTATGTGTATGAATTAACGATATTATTTTAATCATATTGAAATGCTATGTAAAAAGGCGAATGAGTTAAGGATACAATGCGATTACATACCTCGATCTGACGAACATATTTTGTTACGGCGACAAAAAATACATTACAAAAATATTCAAGCACAGCTTCCCTCGCTGCGGGTACATTTTTTAACAAAGATAATGCTGTACGGGTTACATCTTGTGTGTTTGTACTATGGGCAGGCCGGATGGCACCGGAGATAAATTTTCTAACCTCAGTTAAAATGTCCTGAGGCGACAAAGTCGCCGTATTATGCAGCATTTTTGATGAATTATTAGTAATAATGCTTCACGTACAAAGCATCGTTCAATTATGTCCGCATTTCCAGTCAAATCAACGTAAATTTATCGCATCAATGAGCTTTTCTTGATTAAGAAGTTATGGTGTATGACAAATGTATGAGAGGTTATGCAATTATGGATGTTGAAAGGTTATGTTGTGACCGTCTCAGGCGGTCGCATTGTAATACAGGATGGTCTTAAAATTGCTTGTTCTGAAAGAAACTATTCGATGAAGTCATCAGACATTTTGCTTTTTATTCCAAAAATCATCTTTACGAATTTTATATATAATTTATATGAGAAAAAATATATTTATATCAGAATTTTATATGAGAAAGTTCTTCTCTTATGAAATATTAAGTAGAGATAATGTTACAATTGATGTACATGCACGAAGTTGAGAGAAGTTCCATGTTTAAAAAATAGAATATATAACACATCTTTTTTTTGAAAGACCATTTGTATTGCAAAAATCTTTCTCGCAAATTATATGAAAGATAATTTTTTCTTTTATAAAATATTACGTAGAAATAATGGTTTTACAATAGTTATATGTGAGGTTGAAATAGATATATCTCCATGCTTAAAAAGTAAGATGAAATTATATTTTAGATTGGCATTGTATTATAAAGTGACCATTTAGTAAATAACTTAGATGAAAACGAATTGAAGACATTCTAAAAATCCAGCTTTCAAGAATTATGAAAATAAATTAATTGATGGTTTTACATTTAAGGAATATAGTCATAGATACAAAAAAAGTCGTCCTATTTCTTTTTTTTACGTTTCATGAGTAACAGAGACAAAACTTGTGTCACCAAATGGAAAACATCTGATGTAAGATTATGAGATTAATATCAAAGTAATGTCGCAGGAAATGTAAACAGTTCAACGCCTCTTTTTTTTCTCCTGCTTCCGTGGCCGATGAGGTCTTCTTGGCGTCACTTGAGGACTGTTTTCGGAACATTCAACATCACTTGGATCATCCTACAATGACAAGAATTATTGTTGCAAGGAAGCCATTGTCTTAACAGTTTACAACAGTCAGAAGGTACCTTTAAAGCTGCTACACCATCGGATGGACCAGCCTGATACACGACTATAGCTAACAAGCACATGATTTGGAATACTGCACCTACATAAAGGCCGAATCTCAGCAACTGTTCGAATAGAGTTTCCTCTGCTGGCAGTAAAAGGCGTTTAAATTGTGGATCTGCGTCAGCCATCTCTAAATATAAAAAAACACATAGGGGTTCATCTACAACACATCAATAGAACATAAATTTATTACAACTAAAAAGATGATTAAAAAACAGTAAAATAAATTTCTAAGAAGTTTAGTCTTTATTATTAGAGTAGAATTTGTTTCTCAAATCTTGAATATATCAATAATATAACTGATAACATATACATAAATCATACTGTTGACATAACAAAGAAAATCAAGATTAAGAATAGTGTTGTTAAAGAAACATAAATTATGATATAACAATTTTTAGTACTTTACAAGAATATATATGTTGTTAACTGGATTTCAATTTGGAATATAATAAAAGTTTTAAATTTAAATGCATATAACTGTTATATTTCAATTTTACATTGTTAAGTATAAATTATACATTAATGCATTGTTATTGTTAATGTGTTTTGCAGGCATATACTTATTTCATTTTAGATATGTTTAAAGAGTATTAGTTCAGCTACAAAAAAAACAGACTAACAATATCTGGGCGAACAAACATATACAATCATGTTTTTCTCTCGAACAATTTGCATAACAAACCGTCGATCCACGCGGAATTCAATTATTTCAATTCCGCGAAGTACGTCACATCCCCACAAAAATCGCGGAAGCGTATAATCTTCCGAAACATGTTCATTCGTAAATTTATATTCGGGCTCCCCTGACGATCTTTTTTTTTTCTTTTTTTCCTAATGGCATTTCATTCTTTTGCTCTCGCACGAAAAACAATTCTGTCTTTCCTGTCTTCCTTTTCTCGCGCAAAGAACTTTCTGCGGACTTCATCAAAACGAGAGTCCTCGAGCGACAAGTACCTGCTCAATCGTGCCGGCACATCGTGTCTCGCGGTATTTATGCGAGAAATATATATCTATAAAGCCAGGAAATCAATAAATGACAGTGACCAGCGATGATCGCCGTATCGTATTCTCTCGCGCGTAGCGACAGATAGTACCAACATTAGAACGTTCATAAACATATGTACGCACGTCCTTTCCAGCCACTGCAGTCCCGTCACAGTGACGTTTCATGGAACTTAAGCCGTCTAAGCGGGGTCGCGATAGTGGTGCATGATTTGCGCGACTTTCGGCCACTTTCGGGAGGTCGACGGAAAATTCGAGATCGCGATCGTGGCTCTTCGGTTTACACGCCGAATCCGGCCGAGGCTATCCGCTCGGAATGGCTCGGTTGGGCTCGGCTCAGCTCGGTTCAGGCTCGATCAGATTCGGCGTAGCGCGACGCAGTTTAGCTCCCTGACGTTGGCAGCGCACGGTGTTCACGCTTGCCGCGCTCGCCGACAGATGGCGCCGCGCGCGAGCGGCGCGACATCTTTCCGCAACCGTGGTTAACTTCGGCCCAGTCAGGCGTCTGTCCTTCGGTGAATTTGCACACGCTAATTAATTATCTCGATTTCGTCGTGTAGCGTGTCTCACGTTTAATTTTACGCCGTATGAATTTTGGCGATCGTAATTGCAAACGAGAAAATGACGGGGAAACGGCATCAATGCGGAAATCGATTCGACCGATTTGAATTAAGCGCCGCATCGTGAGCGCCGGAAAGACGCTGGGTTCGAGGCTCGCTCGCTCGCGAGTCCGTGGATGTGGACCTTTGTTTTGTACAAAAGTAATGGCTGCCATCTCTAGTTTTCGATTGATGTTTTCCGTGGAGAGACCGAATTCCCGTGTTTATCGCGGTATTTAATAACGCAGGATCGTTCTGCGCGACGCATCGGCGTCGACCGCGATGTAAACGGTGTTCAGACGCACGTCGTTTTGGCTGCCTCAGTGTCATTTCCGCGGAAAAATGCCTGTGTTTACATCCGAGCTACGAGCGAGCTTCTGTATTCCTGTCACATTAAGGTAAGCGACGCTTTTTCGGACCGCAAATTGGTTCGGTGACGCGGTGATGTTTCGAATTGCGGAAATTTATCGAGAAATTGCAATTCTACTATCGTCGATGACGATTCCCGTTCTCGTTGGCCGACAACGATCGTCATCGTCGATCGTCGTAGTTTCTCGAATTCGTTCGCATTTTCCTCGTCTTAGTAATGTTTAGAGCCGTATATTGCGTTGTTTCATCAATCGCTCTATTCTCTGACTGAAAAAACACGTGAGTGTCTGCGGAATTGCTTCGAGGAGCGGATGAGTCCGTCGTTCGTCGTACTTAACCAAAAAAAAGTTGTGTCTCTCCCGAGGTGAAATACGGGCAGCCCGACGCGGATTCCTGGTCTTTCTTATTCTAATTCAAATGGAAACGAAGATGAAAACGTACGTCGCGTCGAATTGTCGCGAAATCTGTGAGAAATATTAATCGGGCATCTAATTTGTGCATAACGCAATTTTTCGTCTCAGATGGTGGCAACAATGGCTGGTAAAATGGTGAGCGAGGGCAGGTCAAGCGCACACACATCGCTGTGAAACTCCACGGCTCGTTTCCTGCGATCGTGAAATATGTTTTCTCAATCACGCACGTGTTTTTTATGTCAGATCAATTTAGGCGATTGATTTTTCCAAAGAAAAAAAATTTGAGACTCCTTTAAATTTTATCAGCTATGCAATTTGTATCAAATATTTGCATCTCAAATAGTTACTTTATAATTGTTTTTTTTTTTTTTTAAAGGGTACTCTCTAGAACTTTCAGAATGAATCTCACTGTGAAGAATGAAATCTTACTTTTAAAGATTGAAAATTGAGTTATTCTTTTTCAAGACTGGTTCAAATTTCACTCAGAGTGATATCAAATATTTTGAAATCTTGAATTGCTACTTTGTAATTTTTTTTTTACAGGATACTCTAAAATTTTTTGAGTGAATCTCTCACTCAGAGTAGTAACATCTCACTCTTAAAGATTAAAAATTAAGCCGTTTTTTTTTTTCAAAATTGACTCACTTTTCACTCTTCAGAGTGAGATTCCACTGTAAAGAATTTAGAGAGTATACTGACACAGATATGCCTCTATTTTTCATGTTAAAATTGGAATAACAGATAGATGTTTATATTTATATTTATCTGTTAATTTTTTTTGTTATAAAGTTATTATTATTATTTCTTAGGTCAAAGTTTCTGCTTTATTTATCATAAATGTTTTTCTTTCCAAGTTTAGTGGAGCCTTCTACATTAATAGTTTTATCAAGTCATTTTAACCAGGATAAAATTAAGTTTTTCTAAGTAATTTTGGGAAGAAAAACCAAGAAAGTTAAATGTCGATATAAAATATTTTGCCGCAAATGTAGATTTAAATTCCTAACTATTACTCCATAACTATTACTTCCATAGAATTTCGTTATATTTAATCATCATGATTCAATTTTTATACAAGCTTCCAGTATTTTCTTTTTTAAATCTCTCTGATTGTGAAAAAAAATCTGATCTTTAGGCGTTTGTCATATGAAACTTTATTATCAGCAGATGGAGGTATTAATAATTTTATTTTTTTTAGAATATTTTTTTACAAAAAAAGCAACAGATCCTATGTGAAAGGATATCGTTCGAAAGCAGCGCCAAGCGTTATTTCTTCCTCTCTACGTCGAGATTTACAATTCAGATCCAGTATACATCGCATCGACAATTTCGCTGGGATTTGAACAGATCTAACCTAAGCGCGATCGGAAAAGTCAGCAAATGAAACAGCGGTCGAAAACTGCTTCGCGGCGGGAACAGAAAAATGTTTCCAGGCGGCGCTTCCTTCGCTTGCTGGCGGCCATATTGTCCGTTCGGCCTTCCTGCGCTACCCCCCAACCCTCAGCTACCCTTTACCTTTCGCCTCCTCTCCCGTGGAATCCCCCTTTTCAGGATCTTTTCAGCATGCTATCCCTTCCAGCTGTACTCTTGCCTCTCCTATTTTCTCTCTCTTTCTCTCTCGCCATCGTCCGATTTTCCCCTCTCCGTTCTCTCGCGTAAGGTTTCCTCGCTGCTCGCTGTGAAAGCTATACGTATCTAGCGGCGAACGCGTGCTATGCGTATTTAACCGAGGATTAGTACGACACAGAGATGAAGAACGAAGTTTTATTTCGTGTTTCGGATACATCCTCGGAGAAAATCTGAAAATTTTCCAGGATCGAAACTGTTTTATGTCTCTCTTTTCCTTTCACTTTCTTCTATTGCGATTTCATTCGGCGCGAGATTTGTTTGCAAAATATTGGACACGCGCGGACTCTCCTCCCGGGTTTCACATCCATGTAGATATCTATATTCTATTTTTAGAACACGCGCACGGCTGACTTGAACCCGGTGCCGCGTGCAATAGTAAGCCGGAAGTGAAATATTAACAAATACGAGACGATGCGGCGACGCGGTATTTAAACCGTGCGCGTGCAATCGGCTAGTATTAGCGGTGTAATTACGACGGGACTACGTAAACGGAGTGACCTAAACCACTCTAAATTTTTTTTAACGAAAAATTATTAATCTTATGACTTCAAATTAATTTAAATGTATGCAACTGCGTAAACCGTTTTTATATAGAACGGTTTTGTTAAAGTATCTATATATACATATATAAATATTTAACTAACCGTTAAATTTATAATGTCAAATTATATTCAATTTGAGTCATTTTTAATTATTTGTTTTTATTATTTTTTATTATTTTCTATTAATCGCCATTGCTTCTATTGAATATATTATTTTTAACTTAACTAAAAAAAAAACGGATTTAGACAGTTTAACTTAAACAAATTTACTAAATTTGGTTTATTATTCAAATTTAGTTCATTATTTATTTATTAAGTGCATATCTACGTTATTGTATAAAAAAATTCATGTAATTTTTCATGAAAATTACATATTTATGATAGGAAAATTACATAATTATGATTGGAAATTTACTGGAAATTGTAATCATATTTAGGTAATTTTCTTCTCTAGTGTAGACGTTGTTTATTTTGAAACTAATCTCAGAAATAGATTGATTTACATTTTGATATATATGGAAATTAGCAATAATAAAATGTTGTTTAGCTCATGGAATTGGGTTATCATTGCTCCTTTAATATCTAACAGTGTGTAAATATACATCTAAAAATAATTTTACCGAACTATTAAAATTGGCAAAATGATGGGCTATCATAATAATAATTACAGCACAATAACTAGAAAAAATGTCTAGTTGTATTGGAATTCTGATTCAAAATGAACAAATCAGAATTTTCTGGCTAAATCTATTACAATTCTATTATAGTTGAGTTAAGAATTCTAATTGAAATGATCAGAATGGCTATATCAATTCTGGTTTGTCCATTTTTAACTTTTTGAGCACAGGATGCTCGAACATGATGAACAATGCCGCAAAAAGTTAGCATCTTAATAAGTAATTATTTGTTCAAAAAAATTATTTTCAGATCTAGTTAAATATTTAGGTATCCTAGCAAAACCGTTCTTTTTGTGTATATTTGTCAGTGGGTTGATCGAGATCTGCAAGCGTTTGCTATCTGCACAATAATGTTCGATACGTTTGGATCGCAGAATCCGCAGGCGATTGATCTCCGGCGCTGAGATGCGGAAATCGGGCGGTTAATTGGCCGATCGCGCCCACCACATCGAGAGTGGCATGCGTTCGATTAAAACGCCATTGCATTTCGCTTAACTCCATTACGCGTTGTGCATCCATGCACGAATCAATTATTGATTGGTTTATCCGAACGCGCTATGCTCGCTAGATAACTGGACAGGTAACAGCGCGGATGCCGCTTCGAGCTGTTTTGTAACACCGAAGGGCTCGATTTATCAACGATTCGCAACGGTCTGAGAAATTAAAGCGAAACACTAGGCTTTTAATCAAAATATTCGTTCAAATCTAATAAAATCGTACACGCGCGGAAAGGATGATCTCGCTCAAGTATCTACAAATTTAGGTGGATACAGATCTGAAAATAATTTTGTTAAATTATCAAAATAATTACGTAGAAATCTCAAGCAATAATAAGTAATACTGCAAAAAATTTGGATATTTTACACAGAAAAATATATATACAGTACACAGGTAGTAATTACTTGTTTCAAGTATTTTAAAAGTTTATACTCGCAAATCTATCATAAGTTCATCACGAGCATTAAGTTTATTTAAAATACATTCTAAATCCTGTAAGTTTAATACTTTAATCGAGATAAGTAAATTAAAACAAATTTGATTTGCTTATTATATATAAAGTCGCTTCTTCGATCAATTTTGTAATATTCTTCAAAAGAAAATTAATTCTTATTTCGAGTACACAATAATGAGTTTTTCTAAAATTTGTAATAAATATATTTTAAGAAAATATTCTTTCTTAAAAATGGCCGTTACTCAAAAGGAAGAAAGTAAATTAATCATTTTTCTTAGCAAGAGAATGATTTTTTTTTGTGTAACAATCAGTTGTAGCGTTCTATTGTACATAATTATTTACACGACAGTCCAACGAAATTATTTTTATATCTTATATTTAATTAAATTTTTAGATACTTCAGCAAAAATCCTTTCTGTATGCGATGGCCTTTTTGTATACGTATATCTCTTCATGCGACACGCAAAGTAGCGGCAGTCGAATCTTTTCAGCTGAGATTTTTCAAGTTTTATATCCGGAATATTGTATACATAGAAGTTTGTACGGCATTTGAATAGAATGTCTGTCCCATCAACAACAAAATCCAGTCGTCTTTGCGTGGGCGAACGAGCGAGGGGCTGCCAGGCGAGGTAAAATCGTATCGACCGTGAAGGAAAGAAAGTCGCACAGATTGACGAGTGAGCAAGCGACACGATTGTAATCGCCATCAGATTGATTGAGATACTTTTCGTATCAATGTAATCTCATCGGATTTATATTTCCACTTGACTCGTGAAAGGATAATAATATCAATTGATGATCTAATATTATCAGTTTTATAATCGATCAGACAATACTATTATTAGTTCTTCCAATTTAAGAATAAGATTATTAAAAATATTGATATACACAGAAAGTATAACAAACATTAACAGCATTCGAGTTGAAGATAATCCTGTTAATTCGATAACAGTATTAATGGAACAAACACCTCAGGTTATTAAAAATACTTAATACGAACAAAAATTATTTGTTTCATTAATACTGTTATCAAATTAATAAGATATTTTCAATTACATTAATACTATATTAATGCAGCATTTGTTTTTATATATAATCCTCTTGAAAATTGAACCTTATTTTCTGAAAATTTCTTAATTTCAATGTCAGAGCACATTATAATTTCTTCTATTCCTTGTATCTCTATTTCATAGAGTTGAAAGAATTCAACTTCTGAGAGACTTTTGTATAACAATCCTTCCTTTCGGGGAGACCAGAATTGTCCGTCGGATCGTCACTGACGGCGATTGTACGTCAGCAGCGCCGGAAGAGGAGGCGGCGGCCGCGAAGGGTATCGCGTTTTCCCCTCTCGCGCGTGGGGTTTAACCTTAACCCGCGCACACACGGAGCCGTTTCGGCGCGAGCGTAGCGGGCGATCGATAGGCCGCGTTTCCGACGAAGCCGTCATCGACGCTCGTCGGCAACGGAGCCGTCCGCGTGCGGTTCCTAATTGCAGCGCGACGCAATGTCACGGATTAACTTTTAAAAGCGGCCCGTGCATAATTCATGAACCGTGTAAATCCCAATCAGCGTGCGCCCCTCTTTAGGCTTCATTAATCCGATTTCCGCGATTGGCCAATTCGAAGATAAACGGGACGATCAGGTGGTGGTCGCGTGGGCGCGTTTTATGCACACACGTGGCTCTCTAGATTAATTTTCTTTTAATCCGTAACTGGAACATATGTGGGCTTTGGTGACCCTGGAAAATTTTCTAATTTTTAAATAGTCTATAATATGGAATAATTTTAACAATCGTATTTTTTTTTAATTTTGTTTTATTCATGTAGGCATGTAATTATCACACTATATTTATGCTAAGTTCAAGTGTCGCATTTTTTATATAGTTGAAAATTTTAAACTCACTAAAACTAGTAACAAACTTTAGTATGTTCCAAGGACTTATATATTCTCTTTTAGCGTCACAAATATGTGTTTATGTTATGAGTTAATGGACCTGAAACTTTCGAAATCATCGGTTTTTTTGTAACTGTTCTAGAACTGAACTATACTATAGGGTTGTTTTAGACCTAGAAAACTGGGAAAAGTCAGAGAAATTGAAATTGGACAAGGAACACTAGAAAAAGTCAAGAGAAAATAATAAAATAGTCTGAAAATTTGAAATTTGTTCATAATTCTCTTAAATTGCTCCTATTCCAAATAATTGTTATAATTTTTTAAATATCTAACGTTTGTAGTCAAATACGTTAAAAACTCGCGTACTTTAAGCTATTTTAATGAAATAATTAAAATTTATCCATATTTTGTTTACTATTTTTATTTGTTACTTCTTTTTCGTTATAAATCTGTTATTTTTCCAATACTAATTTTTTTTTGTCGACTTGAATTTGCACTTGAAATTTTATTAGGCTACTAAGCTTTTTTTGCGTTGTTTTTAATAATATAGACTAGCTTTCTTAAAATTTTTCATTTTCATTTGGAAAAGTCAGAGAAAATTTTAAAATTCATTTCCTGTGTACATTCTCTGTATATATTCTCTGTATTAAAGGGCTTTTCAACGATTTGGAAAAACCTGGAAAAGTCAGAGAATTTTAAAATTTCTTTTCTGTGGCAATTCTATATACATTGTCTATATTAAAGAGCTTTTCAACGAGAGACACAGATTACACAGTGTAACACAATGAATCATTACATCCTTGTTTGAATTATATTAAACAACGATGAAATTATTCATTATGTCACACTGTGTTATTTGTCTCTTGCTGAAACATCCAAAATGAAATAGGATATATATGTATGTCTGACAAAAGCAAAGAGGGAAGTTCTAGTGTAGTAATAAAAAAATTTAATGAGAAACGGTCAAAGTGAAAAAGAACTGCGAACGTATAAATCCACCTAGTCGTCTCTATAATAAAAATGTTCTATAAAATCTTAGGAAGCTTTGCTTCATTATTTCGTAGAAAACTGCAGATCGAACAAAAATTTCGACGAAAATTCTATTGAAAATTCATTCCACATTTGTTGAGAATCGAGTACAATCATTACTCGCGTAATTGAAAGGAAAGATAGTGAACTCGTAATTTTTGCGGATCATCATTCGTCGTGAAACCTCAGGGTCACAATGTCGTGCGAAATCACGACGTCATGCGGTAGAGGCAATAGAACGAGGCCTGTTCATTGAACAGGCCGATCGTTACCGTCGATTATCCTCACGCGTCGTAAAGTATTGGCCGTTTGTCGGAGTTAACGAGACGTCTGTAGAATCCATCATACGGCGTGTCTGATATTTTGGTGTTCGATCTAATTAAAGAGACTACTAGTCTCGGGTTTTTACATTTGGAATATGTGGCTCTGATTTGGCAAAAATATTCGATACTCTCGCGAATTAATTTTGGAATAGTTCCGATAATTCTGCGACATGAAGAAAGTGGATTGTCGTTTCTGAGCTGTTCAATTTTGCAATCCTCGAAAAACACTATATATCACGAAGCTATTTCGAGACACGTATTTTCTTCAAGATACGATCTTTAATCGCGTCTTTGAAATTCATTCTACTATTCGTATTGCATTTAACGTTGATCTTCTTAAAATAAGAATCGACTATGAATAACGGCCATAGTCGATTATTCTCTTCACATTCGACCATGATTGGTCCATTTTTACGATTTACAGTAATTACAGTTATTGTAGAGTTAGAGCCATGGCACACAAAAAAACTTAAGTAAGGAAATCAATATGTTGAATTTGCTATCGCTTATATTATTGCATTCTTTACTATGACTGGTTGATTTCTGTTTATACCTTACACTGTTAAATTTAATGTTAAATTATATCCAATTTGAGTTATTTTTAATCATTTCTATAAGTCGTCACTACTCCTATCCAATACTAATTTAACTCAAGAAAGTGTATTACGTGTATTTGATTCAAATAGTTTATTGTATATGTGCATACATTAATATGGACAATGTTTATTTTGAAACTAATTACACTCTAAATTTTTGGGAGTAAAATTTCATTCCAAGAAAAGTGCGCCAGTTCGGCAAGGAGTGAACTTCATTCCTTCAAGAGAGAATTTCTTAACCTAAAAAGGTCAACTTTAATGATATAAATCTCGCTTCGCGAAACAGCGACGCTTGTTTCTGCCATATTCGTTTTGTCCAAAAAACACATCGAATGAGCTTAATAATTTTTAAATTAGATGTAGGAAGGCTAAACTTAACATTTATCAGAGTAAAATTTCAGTCTCTCCCTTCGGAGAGTGAAATTATTCACTCTCCATATAGACTGAAAATTGACTCCTATTTGGAGTGATTCTTCACTGTCTGAGAGTGAAAATTTCACTCCTGTCGGACTGGCACTCTTTGGGGGAATAACATTTCATTCTCAAAAATTTAGAGTGTACAAAATGGATTTATATTTTTGACATAGATGGAAGTTAAATAAAATTATTTAATTTAAGGGATTGGTTTACCATTGTTTCTTTGATATCTAATGTACTGCCTTATGTTTTTTTATATCCTATAGTCTTAAACGGTAAAGGATTTTTATCAAACGTTAGTCGATTTTTGCGAGGCGACCGCGATCGATTTATATCACCTTGATGATCAACGGCATCGCCTCGCGCGTTGTTGTTATATGTATACATCGTATAAATCTTTCCGGGGGCAAAATTACACGGTGCTTTAAACGTCTCGCGAGCTGTACGGGGGCGTTATCGCGACTCGCGAGCGAAGATTAACGAATGATCTCGTTTCGTCGAACTGGGAAGAGGGAAAGAGAGACGGAACTCTCTGGAAAGCGCGGCTAGCTGCGCTCGAGTATTATCTCCTACCGTGATATATCAGTCAATTCTTCTGTAAACAGAACAGAGCCGCGTTATCGGCAATCCATGTTACGGAATACGGCGGAGAGAATCGCGTTTGAATTGCCGCGGGCGTTTTTCCTCCGCGCGCAGATGCACCGATTCACGCCGTTCAGTAAGGATCCATTCGATTGCGTTTCTGCGGGATGACGTCATGTGCATATTAACGGCGCATGAAATTCTGACGATCCGTGCAGATCTGTACTTACAATGCGAATAACGAGCAGCGCACGTTGTTTTTGGCACGCGAAATTAACTATGATGCGCCCACCGATATCTCTGTCGACAATATTTTTTTAACCATCGGCATTGTGTGTGTGTTAGGCCCGGTTTTTTATTTTCTGTCATGGTTAACTTATGATTATGGACTTCACCTAATAATAATGTAAACGTTATATTTTCCTGGCTGTGCTATAATTACTAAACTGATGTTTTTTTTTTTGTAGTAAGTAACTAACTGCTATTGCGAAACGATTGGTTTAATTAATGATTAATTACAATTTTCCATTTTGTTCTAATATGAATTTAAGGCTAGTATTTCGTTCTTATATTTAAGACTATTTTATTTAAGTACGGTTTTAAGAGTTATAAATTAATCACAGTGTCTAATTAGCACATCTCCTTTAATCACTCTATATTGTTTTATCACTGTGTATCGTGAAAAATATATCATAAAAATGAACATATGACGATACTCTTTTCCATTAAAATGCCACATATCAAGAAATATATCGGTAAAAATATGTATCTTTATTAATAGAAAAGTTATCAGCATAGTACAGTAAAAGAAATCTTGGGTATGCCACATTAGGAGCAAAAGATAATCTTGAAAAATGACCAGATAAATACCAGCTTAAGAATTTTTATTACTTGAAGGAATTTATGAAAATTCCAAAAATACAACTTGCTCATACATCAATTCGAATATTTGAAGAACGAGCGATAAACGCGAAGTGTTTATTAAAGTCTAGCTTACTACAGCATTCTACAAAATCTATTATTTACTTGTCGAGTCATTTACATTTCGGAATATGTTTCTTTCGTTTGCCGATGAAGCAACGTTTGCAGTTATTATGGCGTACGTTTGAGTGTTATCGATAATGTTCAAAGGTATTGTTGCGGCCTCGTTGCGATAATAAAAAGTTCGAAAAGTGCGATAATCTCATTCGCTATGCCCGCGGTAGCGTTTTCAACGGCGAATATCGTGCATTCACCCTGCGATGATAACAGCCGTAACGTATCTGATCTTCCATTACAGAATTATATATATAAGAAATTAAACTTTATATTTAAAATCTACTTCCGAATATTTTTATCGAGCATTAGAAACTGAAGAATAACTGTGAAGGAAAAGACTTTTGGAGATTTAAACTTTATGCTAGGAAATATTGCTTATTTGCTATATATTATAGAGGAATAAAAAAATGTTTTTTTTTTTTACATTCCCATTCTTTTTCTGCAATCAAAATTTTGGAGTATTAATCATAAAATAAAATTTTGATGTAACAATTAATTGTAGAGGAATAAAAATATCTCTTGTTTTTCTTTATCTGCGATCAACTAAAAAAGTGACAATTTTATTTAATTAAGATTTTGTAGGAAATGTACGATATGATTAATAGTGAAGGTATCTCATCATATCTTATTCATGGAAAAATGATGTGTTAACAACATTAATCTAATTGAAAATAATTTTGTTAATTTAATCACAATAGTTAACGAGACATAAAATTTTATCAAAATAAGAGCGTAGCATATTTGCTTAATTAAAATACTTTGTACATTATATATTTGCATATTTATATTGTTCGATTGCATATATTATATCAAACAAAAGAAAATAACAAATGTGTATATTGATACGGATCGAGAAACATAGAAATATTAATACAAATTGTATCGCTTACTATATCGCTATATTTCCTTATACGTATTTGCAAGCGTTAAACAAATATCAAGATACCGTAAGTTTTCGCCCGTATATTTTCCCTTGGACGCTACTGCGTGCTGTTGAAGTGGTTTAACTGTAAAAGTAATTAACGTTTGACGCAATTAGCACGTGATTTAAATTCCCCTAGTGATCTTTGCGGTTGAGGATCGCACTTTAGAACACGGTACACGGAGCAAAGCGGATCTCTCGATTATTAGTGGAAAAAAAAAAAACAGATGAAGTTGTCACGATGGACATGCGTTACTAGCGTTTTATAAGCTCGTTTGTCGGCACTCGTTTAATCGGCATTAGTCAACTGAGTTTATTTGATGCGAAACGTTTAATTTTCTTGTCACGCGAGTGATAACGTGAATTAAAGTGCGTATTCAGGGAACTTAGAAAGAAAAAGAAAGATAGAGAGAGGCAATATTCTATGAAAAAAGTCGCCTTTTAAAAGACTAATGAAAAAGGACTATGGAGTAATTATAGAGTGCTAGGAATAAGGAGTAATTATAGAGAGATATAAATAAGACTAGATAGAGCGATAGAAATAAAATTGAAATTTATTTCATATAAATCTATCAATTACACGTCGAAGAACATCAGCTTTGGAAGTGTCGCACTTTCCTCTTGCACAATTCAAATTAGAGATTCGAGTCCTATAATATCCAGAAAATTGAGCGCGCCGTTATTTGCAGTTGGCGCAATTACTTCAATTGCAATTGCCTCATAAATTAAGCCACCAGCTTAACTATGTCTGACGGAAATGTAGAGGCCAATTGCTGTTGTTCATCGTGTTCGGCATTAGTCGAAACACTCTAACCACGTTACATGTGTCGCCATTAAATTTAAGAAAAGAAGAGGGAGAGAGAGATTACTTTTGCGATGCACGATAGTTTTGACGGATCATATAAATGTTACATCTACTGAAAAAACATTATAAAATATATATATTCGTCAATAATATATATTTGTTAATAAATTCTTGCATTAATAAATATTAGTACTAAACTAAATATTTTATTAAATGTAGAAACATATATTTATTTGATACAAGAAGAACCATCAATTTGTGATTTAAGAGTCTTACTTTTTTATTAAATAAATTTTTACCGTAAGTAAATGTTTTGCTAGTATTATTTAAAAATCTGCAAATAAGAGATGAACATTGTTTGATCCGCCATATTTTTTGTGACCTGCTTAAGATAGAATGAGACACCCACGCATCTCATTCTATCTTAAGCGTGTTGAAAAATGTGGCGGACCAATCAGAAGTTGTCTAAATGATGTCCAATCTCTTAAGAATCTAGTAGTACTATTTATAAACATATATTTATTAAAATTTTTTTTCAGCATTTTTTTGTCAGCACACTTCGTCACACACGTAAGGAACACACGTGTTTATTGCCTTGCACGCATAACGGGCCGAAGAAACGTGCCACGTGATGGACACGCGTGTAGATATACATGAGCGCACACGCATTATGTGTCCAAGGGCGGGGAAAATAAATGTTGCGTGTTTTCTTTCAGCGAGTTTCTCGTCGACGGAAGTTGTTCCGCGCGCGGACTCTATCTCTAGTTCTCGCCGTAGTATCTCTCCGTCCGTCTCTCTCTTTTTATCTGAGAAATGACGAAAAAGTGCACGCTTCGCGATTGCGTAAATAAAAGTTTCCGTTCTGTTTTCCGACGCGCTGATAATCTTAACTGCCTCGGAATTACGCTTCGACATTCGGAACATTCGGAAAGCGGACGCGCTAATTATTATGCTCAATTGTTCGCTCGCCGCAATTGTGACTTCAACGATATAGTCCTGTATTTTACACTAGAAAAAAAAGTTGATTGAATCAGTCTGAAATATATTGTAACAAAGAGACTGTTTTATAAAATATGAATCATTTTTTATGATGAATAATTTTTTGGTTATAAAATAATCTGACGAAGGTTGCATAAATTCTGATGAAGATAATAACTTTTGGAATACTAGATTATTTAATTGTGATAATCAGAAATTCTGTTTAGAATAGAATCAGAAATTCTCTACTCCTTTAACCATACACATATCATATTAAAATCTAATCATACTCTTTTTCCCTCGTCATAATAATAATAAAATATTTGATTACAAGAAAACAATATTAAGAATATTTATTTTTTTATAGCGAATACCGCATATGTGAGAAATACAATCAATACTAGAAAAATGTCTATTGTGTCGAAGCTGGATCTTCATTGCTTTAAATAATTCTATCTTAAATTATTAATTACACTACTATATATATATGTACTTGCATATATACCATATTATAGTCTTTTTAGAACTGTGCGCCGAATTGTTTTTCCGGGGAATATAAATAAAAAATTTATTAACAGTTTCAACATATTAACATTTTCATAATATGATGCTTGATGGTAGCATCAAATTATTAAATTGCTTGTCAATTTAATTCGCGATTACTAGAGTAGTTTTATATATAGTATATGCGGTTCAAAATAAAGATTCTTAATATTGTTTATATTACGTCGTCCGAAAGAAAGACTTTTTTCCCTTATTGTACTTCTTATTGCAAAGAACATTACTAAGGCCTCGGTGGTCTAATGGCTTAGGACACTCGAACGGAATATAAGAAAAGTTCTTCCATCAAAATTTGCACAATCAAACACATCTTTGTTAATTTAATCATGATTGTTTTTTTCCGCGTGCAATTCTTACGACGTGCTGGCCGCTCATTATATTGTCATTGTGCAGCTTTTTTACTTGTGCAACGACAACGTAACGACATCGACGCTATCATTAAGAGTTACAAAATAGGGATACTGTTTGCATTTTACTGGACAGCGTTAATGATCAGGTGTCGACGCCGAGTCAATTTGTGCATTATCGAGACGCGTTTGAAATATAGTCCCGCGTCGCGGATAAGCGGAACAGGGAGCTGATGCACACGCGAGAGAACGTCGAGGTACGAGAGGAGAGTTTACGACTCGTCGGGGTAACCTTGGATGTAATAGCGGAGGCGCACAATGCCGGGTCGTCGTCTTTCACGTCGTTCCCTCCGTTCTTCTGGGACACCCACGTTTAACGTACCGCCGCGATTTGCTCGCGCGATATTGAACAAACGTCGGTTTCCCAATGGAAGAGCCATCATCCATCTAAACGCCGATTTTATCAAAGCTTGACTTTTCCTCCATCTTGATGGCGTTTTAATCTTATAGACGATGTTTGCAAATGTTGGTCATTTAAGAAACTCCATAAGAAAAAGAATCTGAAAAGTATTAAGCGAAAATGTTCAACATAGAAAAAACGAAAAAGGTTATACTTGGTCAAAGTGGGTCTTGATGCTTAATAATATTTTTGTGCGAATTTTATAATTTCCAGTTAAGAAATTTAGCTTTTGGAAAACTGACTTTTTAATATTACAGTTGTAAAAATTAACAAGCTTTTTCAGTCTTTTTTCCAAAAGGTTAGATTTTTTGATTTATTGATATTTCTCAAATGACTGATTTAAATACAGTATATAAGTTGATAAGACTCTGATGAATAAATCAATCACGATGTAAGAAAGAAGCATAAAGAGTCAACGCTAGTTGTTGCGATTAATATTTACAAAATTCTAATCATATAAAATAATGACAAAACATAGTAAATATACTATTAAAAATATTAATTTTAACTTAAAGACGTATAGCGGACTTAAATTTTTATGTTAATTTTAAATTTATCTTTAACAATGTATATGCCAAATTATATGTAGAATTTTCAGGACGAGTTAAAGATTATCTAAAACGGTCTTTAGACTGTCCGATCTCGGTCTACTCATTCTCGATCGCTTTTGCAGCCTCCGGTCCTTCCTCGCCGCATGTTCGCATTCCTAACTGATTAATCTGTGAAACCGCGATGCGAAATCGTGCTACGTCGATCGTCGACTGGAAGAGGAGGTGTTCGTCGAATGCAACATCCTTCATCGAATATAATGTATTATGATAGATTAATGTAGTCACTAATCATTATCACAATCGACATTGATGATCATTTCGGCTTGCCGATACTTGAAAGTCAGTCCATCTTATTTTTTTCTTTTAGAAATTGATTACAACTAATAGTAATAAAGTTTGTTTGTAGCTCTGAGTACATTCATATTTTTTTATTAAAAATAAATATTTTATTAAATAAATAATTTACATATTTATAACAGCGAGATAAATCTCATTAAAAAGATTGTCGCTTGTTTATTACAATTAATGGATGATTTTGAAATATATATCCGATATCAATAATGAGAGAGAGAGATTTAAATCGGAAAATTTCACTTTCTTTTGGTTATTTAAATTTCTTTTGGTTTTATAGGAATTAAGAGCGAGTTTGCTTGCATTCATAATTAATTTAATCTGCAGCAATTAATTTAACGCTCAATGCTTATTTCTACCTGTATATTAATTTTAGTCTGTTTGATTTTTATCTTCTTTTAGATCTAAGAATTGATAAAAAGATGAAAAGTAAATTAAACAGAGATTAAAGTTTTGAATTGATAAAAATCTACATTGATGATAAAAATATATCGGAATTGCTAACATTATAGCAAAACTTCTACATAATTCATCCAATATGAAATTTTCCACGTTCGAACAACAAAAAAGTTTATAATTCTATCCACGTTAACAAGATAGCACAGCTGTTGCTTGACAAGTTAATTGGCGAGTAAGCTAATCGGTTAGGTTGAAGGTATCCAAGGATTAACTAAATGGACGATTAGCTTATCGCGTAACACCTTATTTTATCTAATACAACTACAATTTTTTTTTTCGTCGTGTAAGAAAAGAAGAATTGGATTAAAGAAACGACGAATCGCAGAGCTAGAAATCTTGCTTAACCATGATCGAATTAACCGCCGATTAAAGTTAATCGGAGATTCGCCGAAATGTCGCTCCGGACGCGAAGCAAGAGATATTGTAGGCGTTGCGACGTCTATGCGCACGCCGAGGAACGCGGCCATCTTCCAGCGGTCGCGCGAACGAGCGCGATATGCGTCGCCGTTTCGTTGCATATCGACCGTCGCGAAAGTACGAAAAGGGGATTACGAAAGCGCCAGCGGGCGCAGTGGCGCAACGACGCAACGCCACGCCGTGCCGTGCCGTGTCGTAGATGAGCCGCGCGTTATTTACTTTGCCAGGGAACAGAATCACGATTCTCTCTACAGCCGTTGTCACGCGAGCAATGTCGCGCGAGGACTGCAACGGCAAACCTGCGGGAATGCTGCTCTCCGTTCGGCGTTGCGCATTCTTGAAAGAACGAACAAGCCGCGGCGAATATGTACGTTCTACTCACGGCTTGAGTGCCACTCAAGTCTACGCTGCACATCGAAATGCACCGCCGACTGTCACAGCACCTCGAGCTTGAAATTGCGTCGAGGGTGTATCGGACTGAGAGAAATGTTTTGTATGTGACTTACAAAAAAATTTCTTTTTACTTCAAACGTTTTGTTAGAATATAATTGAATTTTGATTAGAACCAAATTTTTAACTTCGTATAAAAACGTTCTTATTTTTGAATTTAGAAATTTTTGTTATCCAATCGAAATTTTAGAATAATAAAAATAGGAAAGTCTTTGTAAATCACGATGTATCATACGAAACATTTCTCTCGGTGTATTACATTAAAAATTAATAAATTGCGAAGATTAGAATTCAACTAATCTAAATAAAAAATGGATTTAAGATTACCTCTTCGAGCAACGCCGTTAAGCAAGAAATTCATATTTTGTTCCTCAGTAACATCTACTCTGGATTTCATTTTTTATTTTAGTTACCTCAGCTACGTCGCAGAATAGCTTTTATTTGCAGAATAACATGAATATACGGAGCGAGCATTAAGCGTAATTTTCACGCGGTAATGTTGGTACCTCTCAGTATCGTTACTGCCCTAGGAGTCTCACCTAGCTTTACCTCCTACGCTCCGCTTATCTTCGATCGAACTACCCGCACAACTATATCATGAAAACAACCTTACGCGAGTACCGGAACAAGCGTGTCCGAGAATACTTCATCTCTCTCTCTCTCTCTCTCTCTCTCTCTCTCTCTCTCTCTCCCACAGGCTTATATATTAAATTTTATTTTATTGAATAAAAAACTACATACTGTATTGCATATAAACGTACGATTGAAATTCGTACAACGAATTGTAAAAATCTCTCAAGTAGAACAATGAGTTATGTATTTATATAATTCAACGTTGTTTTCGACAATTCGATGTTTCCTGGAAATTCTAAAAATATTTTCCAATTAAACATTTCTTTCTCTTCTCTTTTTATTTATAATTCTGCTTATTCCATGCGATTATTGCCGCTTATTCGTTCGAATGCGCAACTGTGACGACCATCCCAAAGTGTTGAATAAAACTAATTTTAACAAGTACGAGAGTTCTCTTCTTTCTCTCTCTTTTTTTGTATCTCTTTTTCTTCATCCTTCCTATGGTAGCATCAGTATCCAGCTCGCGTCACATTGTCTCTTGTATCTCGATATACTTCCATCGGTGTTTCGTTCCCCTTGTTCCTCCCCCACCCTGACTCCATACTTCGTGTTCCCCCTCCTCCTCCCCTCCGTTCTCCATCTCCTTCCTCCACCCTGTCGTCGTTCCGTGAACCCGCAGCGAAGACAGCGTAAAAGTGAAGAGAGGGTAGCGAGATACCGGTTATTGGCGGGGACTGGCATATTTCACCGGGTGTCCGGCAATCAGGCCTTTGTGTACGGCTCACTGCACGCCGTTGCATACCCATGCGCGTGTTACGAGAAAGGTGGAGAACCGCGGGGGTGGGGGCGAAGGAGAGACGAGAACGTAGGGGGTCAAGGGGTGGGAACAGGCGGCGGGGAAAAAGTGAGAGCGACCGAGAAACGGAACGTTTATTCAACGGCGTGGAACTAGTCATAGGTGCATTCGGCCGGAGGGGGTGGGAGGGTGGAGAATAGCGAGGTGCGCGGGGCATGCGGATACACTGTATACCCGAAAGTGTCTAGATGACGCGTATCTAACCGCGTATCCGCGCAATCGATATTTTCCGACCACCGCAAGCTTGCTAAAAAAAAAAAAGAAAAATAAACCACACCTACCAACTTTCGAGGGATCCTGGAGTCTCTCTTGTTAGAAATTTTTCCATACGCTGTCCTTTGCGCTTTCTCGATTTTTTGAAAAAAAAAAAAAATATATATATATTTCTGATAAAAATTACCATCAGGAATGATTCTGGCGGGATAAAGAATTTTTGATATCACAAGTACATTTGTAATTAATAAAATTGTACTCAAAGTCCGTTTGAATCTGAATGAAGAATAAGACGCGAAGTTGGCTGTGGATAGCGCGAGAATCTTGATGGGGATTATTAAAAGCGTCTTGATTCTAAATTCTGTAAATCTTGTAAGCTGGGATGGGCACTAAGTTCATCTCGGTTCGCGGATAAACGTTGGATGCTTTCAAGTAAATACGAAAAGTTTACGTTTCGAGAAAGTATATCTGTGTCCGGCGTAACCGGATATTCTGTTTTGCGAGTGGTAGTCCATTTTCCATCCGAGTGCTCTAGTGCTGCATCTTTAATGACTCTCGCCATGGAAGCGTGAGGCTGTCATTCGATTTACATTGCCTGCGGTTGCCTGTGGATAATGCTGGAATCATTAGATGGCCTAGGCTGACACGCGATTTACATGTATATGCGTATTCGCCATTAAGTGGCCTCTTCTCTCGCTCTCTCCTCCCGCTACACTCCCTCTTCTCCCCTTCTTGTGCCATCATCCATGCTGTGAACACAGGAACGGATTCGAACATCCGTATACCCCCAGGATGAGACTTGACTTACGTTCGCTTCATTCGATTTCTTAAAAATTATTATATTTTATATTTATTTTTTCTATAAAAGTTCTACTCTATATTTTTTGGAATGAAATCTCACTCTAAAAAGTGAAAATTGAGCCGGTCTTGAAAAAAGACAATTTTTTATCTTTAAGATTTCACTCTTTAGAATGAGATTTACTCTAAAAGGTTTAGAGAGTAAGGATGTTAATCGATTGAAAAAAATCGGAATAGAGAATGTCTTAGACAGCAACGTATCTCTAATAACATAACGATTTACTCTCAATTTTCATCTGTAAGCGTATATGCGTCGCAAGATTTTTGTTGACTCTTAGAAGTATCTCGATTTAAATGATTAAAGCTTTGAAATTGACGGTGGGTCTAACCTAAACTCATTTATAAATTATTTTATCAAAAAAATTTAATTTTCTTTATGCGCATCTGCAAATTTAGATTAAGAAGATTTCAATAAAGTATATTTAGTATTCAACTCTTTTTATAAAAGGTACGTCATTTTGGTTCTCAAATTAATTAGTGTCTTTTAATTAACATAATTAAATGCATCTGGGTCTTACAGACCTGGCATCAGTAACTGTCTTAGAGATTTCAATTAAGCTCCGAAGAATTAAGCGCGGTAGTTACGGACAGATCTTATATCTAAGATCGATTGGAGTTTGATCTTAGGTGTGATCTTAAGACTCCATCCAGCCAATGAAACGATCATACAGCGTCTCGCGATCGTACCCGAGATAATCTTAAATGTAAGATCGAATTACGAATGCCTTCCTAAGTGATTCACGATGATGAGATAAGTTGGCTGTATCAAGTCCGGTCCTGCATCCGTGACGTTTGCGCGGCAGTTAAGCTCAGGCTGGCTAACACGGCGACGGAATGCGCGCCGCGGAGTCGCGCACGCGCGCGAGAGCAACATCGTTTTCCTGTAACGTCGACCGTCGGGAGAGCAGACCCCCGAAGGGGTCAGCGGAAGCGTCATGTGCGATCCGTTCGTTGTAAACGGCAGCGGCTTGTAAACGACGGGCGAGCGAGTAATCCGAGCAATTGATAGCGTCGCGGGGATCTGTGAAGTTCCAGAGCACACGACATTGATAGAAAAAAATATTTGAAATAATGATAAATCCAATATTTTTTATAGCTCTATAGGTTCCTTATAAAAATAAAAAAAATAAAAATGTTCCACATTTTTTATATTAAAAAACCAAAATTGAAAATATGGAGTGATAATTTTGGTTTTTTTTGGTATAAAAGATGCGATAACTTCTTTATTTTTATGAGGAACTGTAGAACTATGAAAAATGTTACTGTCATTATTTTTCTTTTTATATTAATAGAATGGCGTTCGTAACCTAAATTTATGTGAATCTGTAAAGTTAGTACAGCATTCTATTAATATAAAGAAAAATGATGACAGTTCTAGTAGCATTTTTCATAGTTTCATCTTTATGAAAATAAAAAAGTTGCGCATTGTTTAGAAAAAAAAAAAATCAAAATTGAAAATGTGGTTAATTTTGGTTTTTTTAATATAAAAACGTAGAACTTTTTTTTTATTTTGATAAACTATAGAACTATGATAATTGCTAAAAACTATTACTGGAATTATTTTTTTTTTATATTAAAATAGAATGCGCTAACTTTACAGATTTCGCCGCGGGCACGTATAAGAAGACGCGATTCATTTAAGTTCTCAAGGCGACCTCGACCGAACTCGGACTTAACTTTAATCGACGAAATTACTCGCAACGAAACTTTTACGTGATTCGTCATTCTTATGTCCACCAGTGTACATTAACTTGAATCTTGGTTCAATTAGTTCTGCATCTTTTTCTAATTTTAAGAATTACCGAGATTATGAAGTTAATCTACATTGGTAGAAATACTCATCAATCACGAAGTGGCTATCTCGTAATTACCAATGAAAATCAAAATGCATTGCAATTATTATACGATTCTAATTCATCTTTATCAATTTTTATATATTTGATACAACATAATTGTGTTATGTCAACAAAATTTTAATCGATTGTCGAAACGAAAAATCTCACTGTAATCCAGGGATTTTTTCACAGTTTCTTTTTCAACGAAATCGAGGTTTACAATCTTTCATTTAATGAAGACATTAAAATTATTATTTTTTTATCATTACGAGATCGAAAGAAGGATAGTTTTATATCTTCTTAAGTGCACATCGATGTAATAGTTAAATCTACATATGTATATCGTACAGTAACTCGGAAACAAAGAAGTTTTCCACACGTGATCGTAAATAATTCATCGTAACGCTCGACACGATGAGGTCATTGTTTCCAACAGATAAATGCGTAATAGATGCTCCTTCGCGCTGTCGTTTGCCGCGCCTAAAGAAATTTACGTTGTAGAAATACAATGCTTGCAGTGCCTCACTAAGATATCGACGCATTCGTTTCCAAAAGAGCTTGATTTTTCCCATCGATATTCATGAAGTTCACACACAGAAAATACTATTCTATTGCTAAGAACAGTAATTATTCAATTAACTTTCTTCATTTTAAGTAATGGTTATCTTTAACAAAGAATATTTTCTTAATAACAATCTTAAATACATATTTATTACAAATTTAAAAAAGATATTATGTACTCAAAAATTTATTTTTTTTTTAAAGAATATAAAATCCAAGAAGCGACTGTATATGAAAAGCAAATCGAATTTATTTTAATTTTAGTAATCTTAATTGAAATATATATTAAACTTATTAAATTCAAAATATTTTTAAATAAAGTAACTCCAAAAAAAGGAGTTTTTTTTCGCACGTTTTTTAGGCCCTCAATTTTTGGACTAAACAGCCAAATGATACCCTACAATGAGATATTAATTATAAAGAAGTTTTAGATTGAAGTGACAATTGTTATCATAGCTGGAGAGGGGGGGGGGGGTATTATATCACGTCTATGCGAAAATCCATTTTCTTTTACATTCCCAGCTCTAATAAAAATTGTTACCTTAACTTCAAACTTCTCTGTAATTAATGTTTCAATATAAGGTCAAATTTGGCACACAGTTCAATTCCAAAATCGAGGGCCCAAACAATGAGCGATTTTTGAAGTCACTTTTTGATGTTTGTGATGAATTTATGATAGATTTGTGGATATATGAACTACAATATATATTTTTCTATGTGTGTGTAACGTCAATCAATGGCCAATCCGTTTTAACTTTTCGTATTCTGGAGATAGCATTTCGCATCAATTTGAATAGAAATTGCAGATTAGAAAACAATCTAATCTAATCTACGATAAAATAGGGAATTGATTTTTCTCCGAAAATTCTTCAGCGCGGAGGAAGTCTATATTGTCAAGATGTTAATTTCCATCACAGTCTAATTTAAAAATACATCCGTTTTCTATTTCGGAAACACGCTCGAGGAGAGGCATCCACCGGCAGGGGTTGGTGGTTGAACAATAATCGGTCGGAAATAATTTCGGTTCGAATCGATGCACGAGGGGGTCGAGGTACGCCAAGTAGGTCGCCGCGGATCCCATTGCTGCCAACAACGAGACGAGACGCTACCCGTTGTCGCTACGAAGTGCAGCGGCGCGCTGCACTTCGCCGCGGGATCGCCACGAGAACTCGTTAATTCCGCGCGCGCGACAACGCCGTTGAGTGGAGCACTTGAAGTTAACTACAAAGATCGATTCCTACTTGCGTGGTATCTTGAAAGATTAGCCACTAAAGTCTGAAGACGCGATCGAAACTTTCGAAGCTCGATATTCACTCTCGCACTTAAAAGTGCAACGATGTTAAAAGTGTCGCGTCATTATTGATGCAATTTTTTTTTTAATAGCTTCAGTATTCAATTTTTAAAAGTTGATTATTTTATTATCGCTTCTTCCGTTAAATTCCATTACTATTAAATTACGTTACACAGCATTTCGTCAAAATTGAATGCGACATTTAAAATAATTAGCTCTTTAAATGGAATATCGAAATTAATATTAGGAAATTTTTGCAATACCGTGTATTCAGATACGGTAAACACTAGTCTCTTATTTGGTGGAAAATCGAACTGCGCATATGTTTCGACTTTTCACTAAATTAGCGTTTATCTGAATACACGGTATTGCAAAAATTTCCTATTTTCGAAGGTTTATTATGAAATTTGGAAAAAAGATATAATTATCTGTAACTAGATAATGTATAACCAATACATTTTATTCATATATTGATTGATGTTTTCTGCTATATTATATAAAGTAATTAATATTAATTATACTAATATTAATAATTCAAAGTACACAGGTGCAGTAGATATTAAAGTCTACATTAAACTATGTTTACTATTCGAGAATGAGGGATTGCGAATTGATGGTTAGAATTTGATGAATCAAATTATTTTTATTTTAATCTATTTTGTTCTAGTTGATTGGAATTCTAATCTCTAATTTACAATCTTCACAAAAAGAATTTCCAGATTTAATGCTATTATAAGTGCTTGTCGATTTATCGTAAAATAGAATTGACATAGAAATAATCGTATTTACTCGTAGTTAATAAAGAAATATTTTATTTTTTAATTAAAAATTCTTAAGTCTAGAATAAAATAATCTTGGACGTCGGTTTTGTGTAAAATACTATATAGTATGAGTTATAACATCGGATAAACATTATTAAATTCATAATATTACATCCAATTGGAATTATTTAGTTAGTTTAGTTAGTTTTAATAATTTGTAGGTCGCCACTGCTCTACTTAATATACCATTGAAGACGGAAACAATTTAACTCTAGAAAATGTATTTAATTTATCTCAAATTTATAGTTTAGGATTCACATTATTTAGTTTTTTATTAAAATGTGCACGAATATAAATGATATTTTTCGCAATAAATTTATTAACAGTTTTTCAATATATTAACATCTTTATAATATGATGCTTGATTGTAGCATCAAATTATTAAAATTGTTTGTCAATTTAGTTCGCGATTACTAGAGTAGTTTTAAGTCCGGAAAAACAATTCATTATTTCGCAGTTTGAAAAGACTACAATATGGTATATATGCACATAAGTACATATATAGTGTATATTAGTAATTCAAGATTGAATTATTTTAAGCAATGAAGATCCAACTTTGACCGTAATAGGCATTTTCAATTTCTCTTATTGATTGTATTTTTCACATATGCGGTCTAAAATAAAGATTCTTAATATTGTTTACAAATGATGTACTTTGAAACTATTCTTATTTAATTCGAGGAAGGAGAATAGGAATTATCGATTTAATCTTAATATTGTTTTATTTTTATATTGCATAAGAATGCGATAAGATTGTGTCAAGAAATTATTTATCTTGTTATCCTTTCTGAGGATAATCTCTAATGCGTGTAATAGCTTTTTTTTATGCTAGTAATTTTTATCCGCACGTTGCTGTCCTTGCAAGAAATGCTCGCAGCCGGATACTCAGATCAATGTGTTGTTTTATTTTAAATACAATCCGATACTTTCTCTCGCTGTCGCGGGCGCGCGATTTTGAGGCGTTACGATTGTTGTTCGCCGCGGAACGCCGCGGAACGGCGGCTCTCTCTTGGTGATTCCGAGAACGAACAATACGTCCAAAGTCGGTCACGAGAAAGAGAAAAGGTTCGCCGCTCTCGCAAAATCGGGGCTCTTTAAGGTCCACCCAGATGCAATCTCTCACGCGTTCGCCCGCGAGATACGCTGAAAATCGCGAGACTTTCTAATTCCCTCCTCGCGTGTCCCCTTCGGAATATCGATGGCAAATTTACGCGAGTCTTACTGCATTTACACTTAGATATATCAAAGGAGCAATGGCAACTGAATTCTTTGAATTAAATAGGATTTTGTTATTTTTTTAACTTTCATGGATGTTAAAATAGAAATTAATCCATTTCTGTGATTAGTTTCGAAGTAAACATTGCGTTATCCATATTACGTATGCATTTAGTAAATAATAAACAAAATTTGAGTCATATTCAATATCTTTTCTTAAGTTAAATTGATCAACTCCATTGTTTTAATCAAATTAGCGATGGAGCAGTGGCGATCTGTAGATATGATTAAAAATAATTCAAATTAATGATATTATGAATTTAACAGTACTCGTTGCGAACTTCTCGATTCTATCGCAGCGATGGCTATCGATCGTTGGCATCACTGTCGATAATAGCCGACGTTCACATTTCAATTTTTTAACCTTTCACGATGACTGGCGAATCAACATTTTCTGCTTCGTGACTTAAAAGACTCGCCATCGAATTCATATAGCAAGCGGAAACGTCGCGGCTCGTTTAATATCTAACGCATCGAGAACCGGAGATTGTCGATCGGCGAACACTACGATTGAGTTTTTTGGGAAGAAAAGGCGAGTATGCGTATCGTGAAACCAACAAGATTTGGAAGGACCACCGGCGTGGCTCCGGAATATTCTACGTGCCATGAATATAACTGACAAGTACAAATGCTTAGGATTAGCGCCGCGCGCTCCAGACATTATATTTAGTCGGATATTACTTATATTGCGCGGGCCGCTGTCTCCTTCCATGATGTAAGAATATCAACATTCCCTTGGATGCAGCAGTCGTTTAAAGTAATGATGATGTTTGGTCAACCAGAAATCAGCTCCAAATTTTAAGCTAATATAAATAATCGTTATTAAAAATTTACCACTAATTAAAAATTGCACCCAAATTGCACTGAGAAAAATGTTTTGTATATGTAACACAAATTTTCTTGCTTTTTAATTTAAATTTTTTGTTGTTCTAATCAAAATTTTATTATTCTAACCAAATTTTGATTAGAACAAAATTTTGAAGTTAAAAAGAAAGTTTTGTAAGTTTAAGTTAATTAGCGTAAGTTATTTTTGTTGTTAATAAAAATTTAGTTATTTCAAATCAGATTTTGATTAGAATAATAAAAATTTTAAATTAAAAAGAAGAAAGTTTTTGTAAGTCACATTGAGAAAAAAATATTCTAAATTTCAACAAATATTTATTTGAATAATATCAATTAAATATTTATTAAATATAAAAATATCATAATTTTTTTTTTTACAAAAAACATTAATTTGATTTAACAATCATTTCTTCTTATCAAATAAATATTTATTTATTGTAAGTAAATGTTTAGTTGGCACTATACAAATAAATATTTATTTAAATTTAGGCTATTTTTTTCTTCAGTGCACATATGCAAAACATTTCTCTCAGTTATTCTATATTCAGTTGTCACGTACAATATTATACTTGATACTTTACATTAAAGGTGTCTTCCGTTTGGCGCTCACAATGTTCGCGAGCATTATTTGTTCTTGTTTAACATTTGATAAACAATAAGGATGAAATGATTTCCTGAGCATCGCTAGCGTCAAGTGGAACGCATCCTATGTCTTTTGCCGTCGTCGCGGGTCGCAGTCGCGGAATTGCGACGAGATGTCCGCGCGATTTCGCGGCCATTTGGAATAATACCGTGGTGATTCATTTCGCGGATGCCGTTTAAAATTAAACGCCGCCTCGCCGCGTCGCACAACCTCGGTTAACTGACGCTCGCTTGGTCGCTTCGATTCCAGCAAGAAATTATTATCGTTGAAGGCCACGTAGATGCTTTGGCTTTCGCCGTCGGACTGCTTGAGAATTGTGAGTTTGTACATTCGGATGTGAGGAATCGTCAATGGGCGAATGTGACGTTCGATTCTGAATGTAAATGAATTTTTTCCAACAGTCTCATTCACGACTCCTCGTTTGACTCGCCTGATTCAATATTTGATGTTACACGGTCATGGTAATTGAGAAAAGATCGCTCCCGATGGAGGCGATCGCAAACGGCAGATGCGTGTCACACAGTCGTGTAAAACATAAATGGATGTGCATGATAATTAACTGAGTAAATAGTACGCTTCGCTGAATTCGTCGTAATCCGTTATCTTTGGCGATAGCGCGCACGTGTCGCTCGTCTTCATTCGTTTGCATAACGAGGCCGCGAATATACTCGCGATATTCTAATAATGTACTATCGCAAGAAATTCCGATCTGCAACTTCGATTTCGAATGCGAGGTTAGCGATAATTTGCAATATCTTCTCAAGGTTGTGATTGAACTCGGAAAGGAAGAGAGAGAAAGAGATAATCTTGAACTTTTTGCAATTTTACGTCGAGCTGGATTTTATATATATTGTGAAAAAAAAAACTGTTAATTTTATTAGTTTTTATTTCTTTTAATTTAGTTTGTTCTATTTTTTTTGTATTATATTTGGCTTAATGCGTTCTCCAGCAAAAGAAATAAAGACAAACTAATTTAGTCAGGTTAACAACTTTTTTTTCAAGTGTAATATTTTGCGATAACTTATCACAAGACATTAACTAAGCACAATTGTCACCGGTAAACAATATTTTTGGAATCTTTATAAATTTCGCCAAATAATAAAAATTTTTTCAATTTTCGTAGAAAAATGTTTACGTAACTATAAAGAATTTTTCAAAGAAGTAAAGAAGCACCAAATATGTTCAAGACAGAAATCTTGGTGCCTAATAATTCTAAGTAAATTTTAAATATATCTTAATTGTATTTTAAAATTTATTTATTGTTAGAAATATTATTAAGTAGGGTTGATAAATTAATGTTTTTCTTTTTTTTAATTAAATTAAATTAATGGCTTATAAAATTAATAAAATTTAGTTAAAAGTTGAAGGAATAAAATATTAACTTAATAAAAGTTAAGATTGAATTTTAACTTAAGTTTAAAAAAAAATTATTTTTAAGATAATGTCCCAATTTTTTTTTAAATGACATTACTTTAAATAACACAATATAAATTATTAGTTAATTTTTAGTTTAGTTTTTTTATTCACGTGTAAGTTATATATTTATATATAATAAGGGTCACACCATAAGATATTTTTATCAAAATCTTGCGAGAGAGATGGGTATATATTATTTGCATTATCTTTCTTTTTTTTTAACCTTTATCTAACTTCCGAAACAACTGCTCACGCATGTTTACGACTACTAGATATTTGTTACAAAAAATTACGTAAAAATTTAGAAAATGGGTGGATGTGCAGCACTGTTTTATAACAATTCTTCATCTAAGGCTCATTTTTTATTTATGTTGCTGAAATATAATGTTTATGACACCTAAAATTAGTGTGATTCAAATATAAGCGGGAATTGACAAAATCTAGCGAGTCAAAACGGACTACTGTATGTGACTATTATTATAAAGTCTCTAATCATAAAATTATTGTACTTTTTTTAAATTAATTCTCTAATGTTTAAGATTTTATAGAAAAAAATATTAGCATTAAGAGATAGAAACATTTTTAATTTTAAAAAAGTTAATAAATAAAGTTTAGGAGTAACTAAATTAAGTTAAAAATTAATTCATTTACAATTAACTAAGTTGAGTTAAAAGTTTTTAACTTTTTAATTTTTTTTTTTTAACTTTTAATGTTTTAACTAATTAATACCCAACCCTGTTATTAAGCATCAAGATTTAATCTCGACCATTTTGGCGCGTCGTCTTTACTTCTTTGAAAAATTCTTTGATTTATAAATTTGTAGATTAAATGAAATTGAGGACAAAATACTTTATCTTTGCTCATTTACGAGAAATAATATGGATCGCAAAGGTGCGTTGCCGTTCTGGTAGTTCGGTGCTCATAAAAAGTCTCACGTTTCTTTATCGAGTTAAATAAAGCAGCCTTGTATTTCTATCGCGCGCGTGTTAATATGGATAGATAGGAGCAACATAGATATGCAAGACGCGCGCAATAGTGATCAATGACCGCCAACAGCCAACGTCGCGTACTTGTCGAGAAAGTTGTCCGGAATCTGCGTTCTGCAGAAATCTCTCGCAAGCACACTTCCGTCTTTCTCGGTGCTCTCGCATCGACTTCGAGACAACTCCCATATTACTTGTCGAATGTTCTTGAAACTGGCTATCCCTTGTTTGATCATCGGTTTTCCAACTGGGAAACTTCCGGGGGAAAGGGGAGAGAAAGGACTTTGATGCCTTGATTATCATGATAGCGTTAGATCTCGTTAAAGCTAAAGAATTCTTAGCAACACGTCACAAATTGTAGCTCGCGTTTCAGTTCTCAATTAGTCTTAATTATGCATGAATCATTCGACAAATTAAAATTATTCGATTAAATTATCTTTTACGATTCACAAAGAAATGTTCCTTATAAGTGCGTTTTGGAGTGTAGAAATTAGCGGATCGACAGGCTCCTTCACTTAAAAGAAATATATCTGCGTTGTAATTTAATTTAACAGAGTTTAATTCCTTTGATGTTAGTTTTGCAATGACACAAGCGAGATACAGAAAAATAAAATCACATTGTTATTTGATAAAACATCTCAAGTGTCGACTTTTGTAATAATGATTTTGATTTTTTTCTCTTGCAGCCTATGGTCCACAGTCCTCAAATAGCCAAATCGAGAACTAGACTTGGTGAAGCCGGGTGAGGACGATAGCCAACAGTCCTTGGACCGGTCGCTAAACTCGCTCGCGAGTTTCCACTTGGCGTGCTCTCATAAGGCTACCAAAACGTCGACCCCATCGGTAATCAAGTTATCGGGGGGTGGAACAGGTGGCAGTGGGGAGCAATTGTCCCCAGGGCCTGGCCCACCTCCCCCGGCATCTTCGTTGATCGGCAGTGACGGTCGCATCAACGAGAATACACCAGCCACAGATAACAATGATGACGAAGCGAAGCAAACTGTCGTTTCGATGGCGACTGGAACGACGAAGTCTACGTCTGCGGAAATGGAGAAGGAATATGGTCAAGCTAATGAAACCACCATGAGTTTTGTTCTGAAACTAGATGTAGAAGCTGCAGCTGCGCCGGTGGTGGAGAACACGACAAAGGACAGCGACAGGAGTGAAGAACAGCCACCGACGTTACTGTTCGCTCAAGAGATATGGCGATCCCAGGAGCCCGTTGCAGTCGCCACCGGCACAGCAACGACTATCACCACGACAGGGAACGCCATGGTGATCACGAGCGGCGACGACGCCACTGTGGCTACTAATAGTGGCAAGTTGCAGTCTCTGGAAGCGACAAGCAACCAGGAGCAGCAGACTACGACGATCACCACTGCGTCTACTCTCACAAGTGTCAAGCCTGTGGTGACTTATCCAGTTGCTAAAGGCGCCAGGGAGCAGGTGCAAAAAATTATCACCGGTTCACAAACCAACACCACGGAGGTGTTGACATCGCGTGTCATCTCGCAGAAGTTATCGCCATCGTCCACTGATCAGGCGCAGCTTGTCCCGGTGACGGTCAACATTTCTTCTCAAACATCGACTAACTCGACGTCCTCGCCATCCCCCAACAGTGGCGGCGTTCTCTGTCCTTGGCAGACAACCATGATCACTGTACAAAACAGTCAGCCGATATATCAATCGAAGAATCAAGTTACGACCACTGACCTTATCCATTGTAAGCAGCAACAAGTAACGGTGGCAAGCAATGTACAGACTACGTTACATCACAAATGTCAGCCAGTATATTCCACGAGCACTTCTACTACAGCGGTGAAGGATCTACAAAGATTTTACACGAAATCATTGCCAAGCAGCATCATCTCAGCTAGTCAATCGGCGCAAAAAATCAAGACCGTGACAAATGTGATCACTAACCCATCTACCATAGTTGCGCAACGTAATAATTCGTTATCTAGATCACAAGGTGCGCAGAAAACACGAGTGTTACCTGGTCAGTTTATAAACAATCAGGTAACAGCGAACAACGCAAATCCGCAGAAAATTCAGCTAGGCAATCCGACACAGAAGACGACGCAGCCTGTCGGCGCAACGAATATGCAAAAAACAACCCTCCAACCTGTCTGCAACAATCAAAAAGTTCCATTGTGTGGCAATCATCTTCCAAATCTGAAAACGCAACAGCAAAAGTTGCAAATGCCTCATAAGATATCTCTAACCGTGGGCAGGCAACAATTACAATCAAGTACACAAATAAATAATGTTTCGAAATCTAGTAATCTTGTAACCGGTATACAAAAATATCCGCCACCTGGGCAACATTTTATGGCATGCCAACAAGCAACCAGATCTCAATCAACGGCAACCGGGCTGCAAAAATCTCAGACAATGGCCACAGTACAAACCACCAAACTACAAACTACGATGAGTAATGTTTGCAAGAGCAATAGTGTGCCAAACGTCTCCAAATCATCGCAAAATTCGAATGTGCTTAAACAACAAATACAGTTGCAAACTACGTCGGCGCAATTGTTACAAAGTTCGCAACAAGTAATCCAAAAGTCTCAACAGCAATCGGCGAATAATCTACAAGTTCAACGAGGTATTACTAATGTGCATTCGAAGGTGATAGCGCCTGTACCGAACAATCAAAGAACTCCGGTTATGATGAACTCGAAAGTTCAACAGCAGCAACAGCAACAGCAACAGCAACAAACGATGATGAGGGTAGGAATATCGAAGGGTCAGACGCAAGCTGCTCAAACTGTAGCAAGTCTGAAGACTATCTCGCAGAAACCCATAGTGAATCCCGCTAAGACGACTGCAAATTCCCAAAATAATGTTATTCAACAGCCTATCATAGTGCAAAGAAATAACAATCCTCCTCAACCCGTGAAAATTATTCAACAACAACAGCAGCAACAGAATATAATCGGTCCGCAAAATGCTCCGCAAAAACAATCTGGATGCATCAAGACTATTCCACCGCAGAAACCTGCACAAAGAAATCACGCTCAGAAAATTGGCGGCAACCCTGTCGTTAAACCCTTGTTGAGTTCAAACGTAACAGGATTTACGAAAACCCAAGGTCCGATCGCGACACAAGTGGCGCAAAAAACATGTATTAAGACCTTGCTGCCGCAGCAAACGGTGGTCACACCATCCAATGTGATAGCTCCGCACAAAAACTCGCCGATCAAAATTCAGCAACAAGCGATACAGCAGAAACAATTGGTCATGACGCCGCAATACACTCAGCAGATCCGACAGCAAGCCGGACAAATAAAAACGTTGCTTCCGATAACCTCGGCTACGATTGAACCTCGTAAAGACGTCACTGAGAATAAGTAAGTTTAAGCTTAAGTATGTGAACTTTATAATAAATTTATTTACTTCATTTTATTCTTTTTTAAATGATTTTATACTGTTATAATAAAGTAAAACAATAATACTTGTAGAATCGACAATGAGTCACGGATGTCTAAAGAAGAGGAGCAAAGTACGCCTAAATCGCCAGTAAGAAGAATGCCGCTTCCTTACGAGGTACAAATCTATACGTTATAAAGTATACTCAATGTGCTTTAGTTTATAAGATGTGTATGTGTATCTTAAGATTATTAATGGATTTTCAATTTAAAGCAAATTCTTTTTTAACTGCAGTGTCTTCAGTTCGTTCTCCAAGATCATAATTATGGAGCGCCACCGCCACGAACGCCACCTCCGCCTCCATCGCCACCTCCTCATTCGAAGCAGCAACCCATTAACGGAGCCGGCAGTTCTACAGCTACCTCCCAACATCCTTACATCTTTGGACCTGGTAATGTCAATATTATTGTCAGTCATGAATTTATTTTTTTTTTTCAAGAATTTATATTTTTGAAACTTTTTACAAACTAGGAAACCATCGTGTATCTTTTAATGTAGAATCTAATGAAGTTAGGAGTAACAAATATTTTTTATAATTGAAGTTACAACCAACACCAATGTGGAGGATGATGCTGCCAGTGCGATAAGTAGTGAAGAGGGACGAGAGGCGGAACCGGAAGGCGAAGAAACTGAAACAGCACCCGAAGGCGAAGGTGATGACGAAGACAGTGTTACTAGATGTATCTGGTAAGTGAATAACAATTTTATAGAAGATGTATAATGTTACATATTATGGCTAGCGATAATAATGTGTTTCATATATTATTTTTAGTGACTTTGAACATGATGACGGATATATGATATGTTGTGACCGTTGCTTGTAAGTATCACCAATATTTTTACATTACTAATGTAGAATATAGATCGAAAAATATTTATATATTTTTAGTCTGTATTTTATAAAATAATTATACTGAAAAATTACGCATCCCATTTGATGAAAACAGTACTTATTGAGAACTGATTATGCGATCGTAGAGTATGGCAGCACGTCGATTGTATGGGCATTGATCGTTCGAACATTCCTGATGAATACCTCTGCGAGAGATGCCGACCACGACGAGTGGACAGACAGCGAGCACGCGCCTTGCAAATGCGTAAACGCGAAGAGCTTCTTAATTCGGACATGTCTTCCGACGCGTCGTCCACCAATTCAGCAGACACGGACGTCGGTTCGGTGAACAACGCCACGGCCCAAAAGAAACGTCCGCTTTCGCAGCAACAATCGCAAATTCCGAGGCGCAACAAATCCGATACGTCTGCCCAATCGTCACAGGTGCGAAGGTTAAATAACAACAATAATAATAATAACAATAACGTTGGAAAGAGGCAAAGAAGAGATTCGCAAGCCCGACAATCAAGCACCGTTCGTAAGAAGGAGAACAATGCCGCTCCGAAGCGAGGACCTGGGAAACGTAAGGCTAAAAGGAGAACGAGTCTGGAAGATAAAGAGGACGATGTGCAAGATGCCTGGGGTACCAATATGGCTCCACTTAGACAATGGATCGAAAGATACGAAGAAGCCGTTACGAATCATTACAGCCCTGAACTGCGAGCTAGGATATCAAATATCAAAGTCAACGGCACGCATAGCGACCTAAGGCAAAGTAACATGAATGTCGTTGCCACCGGTAAATGCCGGCTCAACGTGCACAGCAATAATCTTAGAGTAAGTAAAACGCTATCTTGAATCTGTACGAAAAAATACATAAAGAAATGTTTTGTCATTATGAAAACTGTTAAATTCTTCTTTTTAAATTATTATTTTTATTTTATTACTATTTAGGATAGAGTGGGGCTTTTTTGTTCACTTCTCGCAATAGTGTTTTGTCTCTGAACAGCCATATACTGAATATTTAAAAGTCATACTTAAGCTCTCAAGCAATCATGATATATTGTGATTATATAAGTTGTAAGCACGTCATTGCAAAGAAATAAATATATTACTATCCTAATTTTATATTGCTTCAAGGTTGAAATTGATGGAATAATAACTTCGCCCTACCCTATATTTGATTTATTGAAATAGATACTAATCTTTTGCCGATGTTCTCAATATTATTCATTAATGTTCATCACTATCGCGATTACTTACTGAATTCTACACTAAAATAATATAACTATTCAAATTTTTATTTTCTCTATAGAAAAAATATATATTGAAGTTAATATGAAAAAAATCTTTTTGCTACAGTTTTTAGTGGCGACAATGTACCTCCCGCCAAATACGCCTATCGTGGAATTACGTGGCAAATATATGCTCAGCACACAACACCGACTGCAATATACGCAAAGTGGTAGGCAGCACGTCCAACGACCAGGACCGTTCGTGTTTTTCTATCGTCTGCCACGCGATGGCACCGAAGTGTGCGTAGACACGCGGACATACGGAAATGACGCGAGGTTCGTGCGGCGTAGTTGCAAGCCGAACGCCGAGGTGAAGCATTGCATCGAGAAAGGCACGCTACATCTCTATATTGTGACGACATGTGCAATCGAGAAAAACGCCGAAATAACAATCAAACACGAGCAGCATGATCTGCTGCTGTCACCCAATCCCAGTTCCCCAGCGATGCCTGTTGTGTGTGCGTGTAATAATCCACGGGAGTGTCAAATTACAAACGCGGCGAGCCAGCTGAACAGAAGAGGTAGCAACGGCGCTCTTGTCGAAAATGCCGAGTAAGTTTTCACATAACGATACAAATAACAAAATAATACAAGATATTTTATATATTTTTGTAACGTATTCATATTATCTTTATCTGTGTGTTACTCAGTGGCAGAGAACGAAGGCGACGAGGTAGAAGGAATACAGTCTGTGAGGAAACTGACTCCATACCACCGGCGGTTCCTCCGGTGACGAGCGTCACGCAAGCCACTACGACTACAACATCGTCTGCATCATCGACGGTGACTCCTGCAACACCAAGGAGACCCGTCACAACTACGGTTATAACTACAACGACCCGTCAAGTTGCAAAGGAAGAGACCCCCGCTACGGTAACGAATACGCAGCCTCAAACGTCACCTAATTTAAATCAATCGGTGACGACGACGACGACGACGGAATCGAAAAAGGATAAAAAGAAGATGACACGGGAAGAGAGGAAAATGGAGGCGATTATAAAGGCTTTCGAGAGGCTAGAGAAAGCAGAGCAGAGAAAACAGGAGGTACAAGCGAGAAATGCGCAACGAAAAGAATCTGGTGGCACGCACAGCGATAACGAGGATAGTCACTCGACGACGGGACAATCTAAGAGTAGTAAACAAACAAACTCGGAGAGACCGCTACGACGTAGAAGGAGGAAAGGTCGAGCGAGGACGACAAGTTCATCTCAGTCGCAGGGCAGTAGTCGAAGGACAAGATTGAACTCCGCCGAGTCGGACGTATCTTCTGGAGACGAGAGCAATTCCATGCAGTCGCCGCCTTTGTTGAGTCAGAATTGTCCACCTAACCGGGACGTTCCCTATTCATCGCACTTACACACTCCGTCTAAGAACACGACGGATGATGTTAGCAATACCGGCTCATCATCTGGTGGAATTCCTACTGCTGCTGGTTTATTGCTAGCTTTAGCGAATTCTAACGCTCCCGGTCCTCCGAGTTCTCCACCGTTACAACAACCCACTCCTGTCAAAAGTCCTACTTGTGACAGCGGAGCCAGTAGCAGTTCACAGAGTTCTACGCCATCGACACCGTTGTCCTCTGCCTGTTTGTTGGTGGCCGCCGCGGTCGGCCCCTTGGCTCCGGGTTTCAAATTTCCGAAGACAAAGAAGGTATTGATGAACGAATGGCTAAAGGAATCGCCCGATCCGCCACAAGTTAATATACCTCAAGTGTCACCTCTGCCGGTTTTACCACCTGCCGGTCCATCAGCCTTACAAAATTCCATGAATCCACTGTGCAGCAGGCATTTCTCACCGGTACCGACAGATGCTTCAGCGGAATTCCTATCTCAGAGTTACGCAGCCAAAAGTCTAGCCACTCTCGTGCAAGCTGCCAATTCGGTTAGCGGCATATGCGATTCACCGCCGCAACGTAGACAGCAACAGCAAGTGATTCCCAGTAATAATAATAATAATGGCAATGGTGGCAGTCCCGCTGTCTCTACAGGCTCGGCAAAAAAGCGATGGTTGCGCCAGGCTATTTCGGAAGAGTGTGATTCACCCAATAGCCGGCCTGAGAGTCCTCCTTCGCTTAGCGAGACGGTAGCACCCCCCAAGAAGCGAAGAATAGCTCGAGAAAGTTTATCGTCGGATAATTATACCCCGCCGACGACACCGACCATGCTGCTTCCGACTGAAGCAGCGCCTAACAACAGATCACTATGTTCTGCTGATGTAAGTTTCAGTGTTTTTATTAAATACTAATTATTTAAAAAAATAATATCAAGACTCTTTCTCACAGTAGAATTAAGGATAATATAAATAGGTTAATGAACCAAATCAGTTATAAGTGCTTAAAATATATTAAAATCTAATGTCATATGATAAGATGTATAATAATATTTTAAAACCATATCGTATAATAAAGTTGTCGCAAATATTTCGGCCTATAGATTAATAATTAAATTTTAATATATTACTAAACTTATAATTGGCTTTCATTAGGCTATTTATATTTATCTTTGCATTATTTTAATATTTAATTTGTAATATGTACATGATAAAGTAAACTATATATAACATTGCTAATATTTTCCAGGATGACTATACAGAACATGTGCAATCGCCTATTGTGGAACAGACCGATGACAGACATTACGATTCGGAATCTATAAAAGAAGATATTAAAATGGATGATAGATCTATGGATTCTGACAAACCAATTATTCAAGAAAAACTCTCAATTGATATTTTTCCTCAATCAGAATTTTATGTAAAAAGTGAAGAAAAAACAGAATGCTCTGACATTATTAAAACGGAAGAGTCTTCTGAAATGGATGTAGACAATGTTATGACAAAAAAAGAAAAAGTTTCCCCGAAATGGGAGGGAGATGATATAAAGTCCGAATGTAGTTACGATCAGTTAGATCAAAAAATAATTGAAAAGATTCGAGAGGCCGTTGAAAATAGAGTATCATTCAGCAATTTTGATATCAAGAAAGAATCTTTCGCTAAGGAGGAAATTGTCACTAAAGGCACAGTTGAGATAATTGATCAAAATGAACCCGATACCGAGATGGAAGGATTCAGTTCTCCCATCGCTACTATAGAACCCGACGCGATTTTAAAACAGCGAGTGGTAGAGATGCAGCTGGAGTTCGGGGGTGGCATTGCCGAAATCGTGAACATTGCCAGTAGCGAAAACGAAAAGTCGAACGATGAGAAGAAATCATCCGAAGCCATTGCAAAGTGTGAAGAGATTGCTGAGAAATCAGACGACAACGCATCTATCGATGAGTTTGACGTCGAAGCGCAGATGAAGAAGATCACGGGCGACGACGGTAACGACTATCAGGAAAAGATTGACACGAGTTCGGAGAAGGATAAGAGCATGGATGGAATAGAGGGACTAATGGATAGCTCGAAAGAGGATTCGGATTCCGAGGATAAGGACGTGGACGATGACAAGTACTGCGAATCTTCCTTTAAGTTATTTGATATCAGTCATGAAGAAACATCTTTCAAAGAATCGGATACTAAGCCCGATACTAAACCGGAACAGATTATCGTTACAGAAGATGACACGAAAGAGACGGATAAGAGTACGAATGACGAGCCCGCAAAGGAAGTCTCCACAGTGGAAGAGCCGTCTGCCTTTGCCGCCCTGTCGGAGGAGTCTATCTTCGATTCGACTTCTGCGAACATGGATGCGGAGTCCATCGCGGACCCTCCCAAGATCTTTCACTCGATTCCACCTTTGAGCGAGCGCATTCGCAAGAAGACCGATTCGTCTGCCACGCCGAAAACGCCTAAGATGGACTTTGAAGCGGCTATCATAGAATCGACGATAAGTATGGACGCTGTGGACGGGTCTAAGAATGGGGAGCAAAAGTCGATGTTGTCAACTGCGCTACGCGAACTTTTGGAGGCAAAACTGGACGACGAGCCGACGGCCGAAGTAATGAAAAATGACGTTGATAATGAGATTAACGCGCCATCACAAGTAATTCAACCAAAATTAGACTCCTCTGAACATAGTTTAGACACAATACAAGATTCGGCTTCGATTCAGGAAACGCCGAAGCTAGAAGAGACTCCCACAAAGGAGGAAGAGACCAAACCCAAAGAGATAAAACGATTGAAAGATCCGAGGACCGTCGTACCGAATAGTATGCCTGCACCAGCTTTTAAACCGGATTCTCTTCCTCCTGTCAAGCGCAAGGTTAGAAGGGTAGGACTGTAGTAATGTTTTTTGTTGCTGACAATTCGTTATCTTATCATTGTTCATTACTATCCTCATCAATATAGTCCTACTCTATATATTATATATATAGCACTATATAAATATCACTATAGTACTATATAAAATCAAATAATTCCTACATTTCCACTTCCTTTTTATTTTCATAAAATTTTCATTTTCATGAAATTATTTAGTTTTTATTTCTATAATATTATTTCTATTCTTTTTACATTTCTATTCGTTATACAGGGTATCGCAATAACTATTACTACCTGAAATATCTTCTAATCTATAAGGTGTAGAGAAAAATGTATATAACCAAAATTACACGATGTAAAGGAGGCTATTATCATATGGTGATAATAATTTTTGTCCAGGTGGAGGCGCTTCGGAGATTTCAAGATCAACTTCGTTTTTTTAAATAGAATTATATGAATTTTTTTACACAATATGATTCCTCTAATTATTCTGCATAAAAAAGTATTAAGATCATGGTATCGAAAAATTAATAGTTTACGAGATATCAAGTTTAAAATTACTTTACATCTGGATTTTGACATTCTTCATAAATGATGATCAACTTATTATTTTCTTTTGACACCGCGTACTTCAATGAAAACAAACATTCTTTGAGGGAAGTCTTAAGCGAAATGAAATTTAACGTGAAAAGTTTAGTATCGATACAGTTAATTATGCAAGATGTATTCATTTGAAGAACAAGTTGATATGATCCTCATTTATGGAGAATGTCAAAACAATTCAGTGTGAGTGAAAAATTTACACGCTGAACGATATCCTAATCGCACTCGGCCTTCGTGTCGAACATTTAAAAATATTTACGATAAACTTAGATAAACTGGTAGTTTAAATACTCGTAAAAGTGAACGTGATAAGCAAATAACTCATGAAGAATAAAATTCAGGTTCTTGCGAAGGTGACTAAAAATCCTCACATTAGTTTGCGACAAATTGAACGAGAAACTAATATTAAAAAGAATAGTATAATATATTCCGTATTTTGCATCGTCACAAATATCATCCATACCATCTCAGTATTCACCAAGCAATTGCATAGAACGGACTTTGTCAATCGTGTTAGATTTTGTCAATAGGCACAACATTAAATTCAAAATAATAATTTATTTTTTGATGTTATTTACTGATGAGGCAACATTTATTAATCACGGGAATGTTAATTTTCATAACATGCATTTCTGGTGAAAAATCCTTATTGGCTGCGGCAGATCGAACATCAGAGACAGTAGTTTTTGAATGTATGATGTGGTATCGTAGGTAACAAATTACGTGCCTCCTTTTATTTAAAGACGTTGTCCTTCTATTTACAATGTAGTGCAAAAAATTGCTTTTAATCAATTTTTTCATTTATTACTGATAGGTAACAAAATTATTGACATCTAAATGGCAATACGCTAATTTTCTTGAGCATACATTGGGTATTTTGTTAGAAGACTTGCCTAGTTATCCATATCGGAATATCGCACGACGAATAATGTGGTACCAGAACGATGAATGCTCGGCTCATTTTTCTTTGGTTGCGAGAAATAAACTCAATGAAAAATTTCCAAATCGCTGGATTGGACGCGAGGATCCTATAACATGGCTCGTTCATCAGACTTGACACCGGATTATTTTTTATGGGGAACCCTAAAGGACATGGTATACAAAGAATAATCAACTACATCTCACGACATGCAACAACGGATTATTGCAGTACGTTAATATCTCCCGACCGTTATTAGAACAGCAAGCCAATCAATGAAGAATCCAATGTTGCATTGATAGTAATAGCCATCATTTCGAACATCTTTAAATTTACATAATTAAATAAAATGTTATTAATTAAAAGAATGTTTGTATCCGTTTTATTTGACATAAAAAGTTATGTTAGAGGTATAAAATATTTCGTAAACTATTAATTTTTTGGTGCCATGATCTTAATACTTTTTTATGCAGAATAATTAGAGGAATCATATTGTGTAAAAAAATTCATATAATTCCATTTAAAAAAACGAAGTTAATCTTAAAATCTCAGAAGCGCCTCCACCTGGACAAAAATTATTATCACCATATGATAGTCCTCTTTACATTATGTAATTTTGGTTATATACATTTTTCTCTTCCTTATAGATTAGAAGATAATTCAGGTGGTAATAATTATTGGGACCTTGTATATAAATTCTTTTTATAATAAAAGGCGATCTTATATGGAAATATTAATACATTTTTCTAGTTATCCATATCGGAATATCGCAAACGCAAACAACAGTCATCCGGAGGAACCGGAACCGAGCCAGAATCGTCGAATGACGCTTCTACTACGGACAAAAGTGGAGCACGAGGTAGATCGGATAGCGCCAGCAGCGGTACTTCTTCGCTCAGTTCCGATGAAGAAGGTTCAAAAACATCGCTTTCTCTCGAGTTGACAGGAATGAACTCGTTGACACTATTCCCTAACGCGGCTAATGAGAACGATGAAAAAAAAGGTAACAATCACTCTCCAAATATTTGTATTTGATATAAATACAATTTGCTAATAAATATATTGTAATTTTTTTAAGTACTTAAAGTCATTAGTTTTATGCAATGTGATAATTAATGATTTAATATTTAAATCAGGAGAAGAGGGTGCAATTGGTTGGTCTGCAGCGCCAACTTTGGTAGAACGTCAACGAGAAAATCTTACTGAACGATTGAAACGCGAATTTGGATTGTTCCTCAGCGATGACGAGGAGGAGAGAGCTCGCAAGCATGGTATATATATATATATATATATTTTTTTTTTTTTAATATATATGTATGTGGAACAAAGAGAATGTAGCAGTTTTAGAGAAGATGAAATCAATTATGGTTATAGAAAAATGAAGAATTCAAAATATTTATTAGATTTGAAGAATAATGATCATGCTATAAGTAGATACTGCTTATATGTCATCCTCATTCTTCTGCTTACAGGTTTGACGACGGAGGCAATACTGAAGGCGCATAAATCTCCGCCTCAAAACTTAGTAATCAGTACCCCGCCGGCATACTCAGGACTGCCCCCGCAGTTACCCCCGCAGCCATATATACCGCCACCCGGCTCGGCGTCCATTCACTATCCCCAGTTCCAGAGTAAACCTGGCACGGTGCAATATCCGAACTTTGCGATACCACCGCCGACCACGTCCCAGCAACCGATATACAACACCGCCGCGTCGTCGCAGGCGACTGCAGTCAATAAGCAGACGCAGTCAACGCCGTTTTTGGTACCTCAAGCATCCCAAGCGCCACCGGGTTCCAATCCGTATCCGCCACAATTCGTTCCGCCACCGCCGCTGCCGCCGCCAACCGCGGGAACGACGGTGCCGATCACCAAGTTCCCAGCGGCGACGCCGCCACCGCCACCGCCTCCGGGCACCCAGGTGTCGTATCCTCCGGCGTCGTCGGGACAACCTCAGAAGCCGTTTTTTAACCATCCGGCGCCGAGGTCGTAACCGGCAGAAAAGGGTAGGATTGTTAAAAGTTCTTAAGTTTTTAAACTGATATTGTTTTACATTCTCTACAACGAGCGACATCTCGATTGAACCGCCTCGACTATCTTGCCCACTCTTCTGTCGACGAGACGAAGTTTTAGACTCGGTTCTTTGGAAAAGAAAGCAAAGAACGAATTCAAACTGTATATTCTTGACGGAAGCATTCTTACATTCTTTTGTAGAATACTAAAATATTATTTCGTATGGAAGCTTGTGTGAGATACAAATGGCAAGAAGTTGCGTACAGAATTCCAATAATTTTCTAGATAATTAGAAAGAGAAATATAATTTTTAGTTTGCACTATCAAAATCGCTTCTAGGATTTTCACATAAATTTCTGAAATTTACCGTGCATATGTTCGATGATTTTTCTCTTAAAGTATTTCGACGGAATTCGTGTGGCCTAAGGTGATAGCTGAATATTTTGAGGATATAGCGATGTGCATTTTTAGGTAGGATATATCGAGAGAGTTGTATCGGTACCTTTTTCGCGAGCAACGGCCAAAAGTGTATTTCAAATGGCGTACACTTTTTATACCGGTGAAATGATGCCCTAAAATGTTTATATATAGCATTAGTCCAATTTTTTAATAAGGTGTTAATAAAGTTGGAAGCGCGCTCTCACTCAGTTGACGGAATCAGCTGATCTCGCGATATCCCCTTTAAAAGCAGTTATCATTATATATACAACATGCACTCTGCATAATACAACTTATCTGTACATATTATTTGCATATACGCATAATGTTAACTTTATAGCTATATTTAATAATGCTATATATTTAGATTAGTTCGTAGATGGTAACCGTAACAAAACCTATGACACACGTAGACACGTAAATGAATACTGTGTTGTGTTGTTTTTCTGACATATAAAAAGGCAGAAAGAGGCGCGGAATTCTCTATATTTTATATTTCATTGTAAAAGGGCAAATTATTTATAATAAAGGGTAAATGTTGAAATTTGAAGACTTGAGTTTTATTTTGGGGATTCGTGAAAGTATATTACTACTTGATTTTTCTTATACGGCGACGCATTCGATATATGCGACAAATGTTTTAACGCCGATTTTATTTAAAAACATTTATTTATGAATTTGTACAAGAATCGAGAGATTCTAAGAAGGACAGACCAGTTACAATGAAAATGGTACAATGTGACCGTACGTTTTATTCTCTTTGATACTTTAAGCAATAATGCAATACATTTTTAGTTATACGGAAAAGCGCGAGAGATCACGGTGTGTGACAATACGTTTTAATTACGGATTTATCCTTTTTAGGTTGAGATCTCCAAAAATTTCATTCGCTCAGAACATTCATTCAAGTACAAAACCTACTATATTATAAAAAGTAATTAAAACGCGTAGAAGTAAATTATGGTAAATTAATACAGCGAAAGAATCGTAGTCTATTTTGTAACTGAGAGCTGCTTCACGGTATCTTATCGTTTAGTACGCGAAAAATACGATTGTTCTATCGTTTCACAAAGGATATGTTTCTTTTTTTCTACTCCGAGCGATAGATTTACGTCACAAATTATAAGCTGCGCGTTAGCAACATTCTTCGCGCAGATATTAGTAATTCGGTATATTAATCTCGTGATTAAAAATAATCGTAACGATTACTTTTTGTCTATATAATTTAAAAATTGTCTAGTTCCAGCATCAATAGATATATATGCGCGCATGTAATTATGCACATTGTATTTTATATGTAATTGAAATTTTGTGTGTGTGTGTGTGTGTGTGTGTGTGTGTGTGTGTGTGTGTGTGTGTGTGTGTGTGTGTGTGTGTGTGTGAGTGATGTGTGTGTGTGTGTGTGTGTGTAAATTTTCAGATTTCAATGGTGCGATTATTAGGTGTACATAAATATGTTACTTGTTATGAGAAGCCAAGTTCGAATTTCTTTGTAAGTTAATTACCTTTTATTTGTAATATAACGTATGTTTATCTATTTTCGGTCGTAGACTTTCCAAATCGCGAGGAGCGAATGATGAATATTAAGAAAAACAACGAAGTTACTTCGTTAATGCTGTTTATTTAAGACAGCACATAAGAGTCATAATTATTCACTTGCCGCGGTATGATAGAGTCCGACCGTGTCGCTCGAATTAATTATAGTACAATTAGATGATAACGTTCATTAGAAATTTGTAACGTTTATAACTACGTTACATATTGAAGTGATGTTGCAAGTGACAATTAAAATCATTTTCGAAGAGTAAGAATGTATTATAAACTCATTTAAATGAAGCCGTGACTAGAGATTGAATTGAAATTTAACCAATCAAAGCAAAGTTCACTAAACTTGAGATTGGTTTTCTTTCTTCTGATTTGTTAAATTCTAACCCAATCCCAATCTCAATCTCTAGTTTGACCATGCATGGCTTTATTTTAAGTTTCATTGGCGAAAAAGCAAATATATATCTTAATTTATTATACAAAATGCAAAAAGCGTTATTTTCATAATGGATTAAGACTCTCTTAGCTTGGACTTGTATAGTTTCCTGATTACAAATTATGTAATTGGATGCGGTCCACCATAAGTAAGTACTCCGAATTGTTTATAACTCTATTGAACGTTTATAACGTCAATAATATTAAGCTCGCGGTAATAGCGATAAGCTATTCTATTTTATCTTGCGACATTATTGTGTCATTAATTAATGTGGCATTAACGCGCTACAGATTTTCGCTCTGTGAAAACTGAATTTAGAAAGTAAAAAACCACTTAGAAGAATTTTGATTATAAATTTTACAGAAATATTATTGGCTGCTTTGTGAAAATCTTTTTCCGTGAAAGAAAAGGACGAAAAAGTTAGACGATATCATCCTCGGTGGAATAAAAATCTATAGATAAAGGACAGGGCGAAAACATCTGGAGCACTCGGGAGTACGAAGTGTACCGCATCCGCTGTGTAATCTGATTATATAATAGGATTCTACCTGAATGAAGATGCAAAATATGCAGTATGGGATTCTTGACATGCGCATAGAGTGAAGAAAAGCGAGCAATTTTGACAGTATACTGTCGGTTTTTAAGCAAATATCAAAGTTTAGAAATCTGTGATTAGGAAACCTGGTAAAAAAAAAAAAACAAACTGAATTATAAAATTTGTGCATTCTCTACGGAAGCGGGGAAGGGGGGGGGGAGGGTGTCCTAACAAAATTCCTGGGTACATATATGTGTATGGATCTCCTATAAACAAAAGGGAAACCTTCTTTTTTTATATTGCGTTTGGCTGCGATTTCAAAGTATAAACAGACGTATTTTTGGCATTTGATATTTACTTTGTACTTTAGCTGATATTTTGTAATAAGAGAAGAGAGACATACGTGTACACAACACTACAATATAAGTTTACAAATGTCGCGGATGGCGTAACATCAGAGAGATAAAAAAGTGTACAGCTTATGTTCGCCATCTGCATATACACAATGAGAACATGTAAATATTTTTGTAAGATAAATACATATATATATACATTAATCTCTCTCTATCCTTCGAATTTTCTTTGAAATTCTATTGGAAATTCGAAGATTACAAGCTACGATTGCTTTGCAGCTAAATCCATATGTTTATTGTCCGTTGTATAATTCTCTGCTCTAGTTGGTATTATATACATTTATATATACATATATATATATACACAC
>NW_017305485.1:1292774-1302428 GCF_001594115.1 Trachymyrmex septentrionalis
ACACGCGATCTTGTTATTAAAGCATCTGATAGTATAAAATAACTCGTTAGGATAATCGTTTCAATGTTGTAAATAAAAAAGCAGAGCGCATAGCGGTTATTATATTATATTATATTATATTATATTATATTAATATTATATTATATTCGCATATATATATTCAATCTTTATATAATAGGCTGAGAATACACGATAATTTTTTTATTTGCAATTCACTGTTACATGTATGTGCCTAGTTATAGCCATGTTACAATTATTATCTATTATATTGTATGATAATTTAATCCATATTATCGATTATAATAAATGTAACAAGTTCTTCGATATCAAACTCTACACACGATATATTATTATGGCGTAACGTGTAAAGAGTTCATATTTAGGCATACGTGAAAAAAATTTAATAAATCGGAATACATTTTACTAGTCGAGTTGACTGATGGTCCTTATCGCCTTATCATTATTGTGCGGTTAAATTTATAGTTTTTTTCCACGATCACAGGGCGGCTATCGCTCCCATCTTAATATGCCTGAACAAATGAAATCGTGTTTATTACTAATTAAAAGTGAAAATTAGCATAGTAACCGACGACGATATTGATATCATTTGTTTACTGTCGCAGATAAGAGCTTATCTGTTTATTTTATTTTGATTTTTCAACATAAACAAACATGTACGTTATATATTACGATCTGCTATCTCTGAGGATGATTGCTGCGATGTATTCAATTTCCAGCACTATCTTTTGTTGAAAATTACATATTTTTTTTACGTTATCGAAATTCTCTAATTGCAATGTTGTGTAAATATCACATTTTTTTTGCATTTTAAAGAACTTTTATAGTGTTTAACAATTATGGTTTCGAAACTATTATTTATTTATTCTCTTCGATGAAGCCTCTCTTTTGATAGGCATGTAGAATTAATAGAGAATATAATTTGTAATACTATCTCTTGCTCAAAATTATGGGCTATATAAATTTGATATTTTTATGTTTATTATTATAATTTAGTAATTTACAATTTGCAGCAATATACAAATATTGTGCATTTTTATTTTGAAGAACTCTTTGGGAGAACAATCATTCCAATCGACACTAACTAAAAGTGACATAATTTCGCACCAATATAACTAGTATTATGTAACACCATGCTTTATATTATATTTATATTGTAGATTTGATGCTTTTAGTTGGTCGACTAAAATGATTTTAAAAACTGATCTAAGTCGATTCTCGCTAAAGTCTATTTCTACCAATGCAGATGAATTTTAATCTCGGATTAATTTATCTTTTTCCAACTTATATCCGTTTCCACAAATGTAGCTTAAATTTAATCTCGATTTAACTTGCTCTTCATTTATTTTAATTCTTAGAACTAGAAAAAGATTAAAAATTATGATAAATTCGGACTGAATAAAAGCACTTAATGTGTCACTTTTATCACTTTTTACAATTACTTATTAACTGATAAGAGGGATAGTTTTCGTTCATTTTTACAAATGTTTTTGAAGCAATCTTATCATTTTATTTGATCTAAATTGTCTTCATTTATAAATGGCACGTAATAAAAATTAACGTGTTATTTCTCGCTCTTGACGTAATGATTCAATATGATAACTTCTACAAGAGTTTTAAACCAAAAATAAACTATCATTAGTGGAAACAGGCATTGGAATTAGAAGAAGATAAAAAGTAAATTATCGCTAAATTCTTTGAAGTAAAATTTCGTTTTAAAAAGTGAAAATTGAGCTAGTCTTGAAAAAGAGTGACTCAATTTTCAGTCTTTAAGAGTGAGAGTCTCTCTTAAAATTTTTACGAAGGAGATTAAAGTTATCTACATTGCTAAAAATAGATATATCGGAATGTTTTTGACATTACAGATATAAAAGGGACGAGTAGCAATATTCTCTAACGTTTTATATACGTATTCTTAATAACGTTTTATTAACGTATTCTTTAACGTTCGAGATTAGTATCGTTAATTAGCGATAGCTAATAAATTTTTCCGGAATTGTCCTTACCATTGCTTAACATTAGTTAACGATAGCGAGAATCGTCAATAAGACTTTAGACAAAAAGCTAAAAATCATTTCTAGTAAAAAAAATATAAACCGGAAATATCGCGTCAGATATTGTCGCAAATTTTTCGTAAATGCGTCCTTGTTTGCATGTTTTTGACCTTTCCAAAAATTTTTCAGAAATTTGCACTTGAAATTGGGAAGAGAGAACGCAAAATTTCTTCTGTCTCTGCGTTTCTCGCTACTTCGATGACGGCAGCGAGAAACAGAAAGGATGATATCTTTAATCTTTATTGCAATACACAACATGATATGATAAAGTTACAAAATTAAATAATAAGAAGAGAAGATAACAGTACATACAAGTGATGATATCAACGAAACTGCTGCTACAAAGTCTACCAGAAGATCACGCGGAGAAAAATGGTTGAGTAATTTTTACAAGATTAGTAAAAATATTTTGGCTATTTTTGCCGAACTTGTGACAAACTTTACTTGCCCGAAAGTATATTATAATTGTAGTAAATCCATTCAAATGATTATTATTTTATCTAAAATAAATCTATTCTCAAGACTGTGTAAGCACAAACAGCTTTCAAAATTTTATACATTTACCTTTTATTAAAATAAAGTAAATTTTGTCAGCGAGAAGATAAAAAGTACTCGTCGATGAAGTAAATTCTATTGAGATGCTTTTTTTTTTAATTGAAATTTTTAAATTAAAATAAATTCTATATAAATATGGGCACCTGTCTCTATTCTTTAAATTCTCTAAATTCTTTGTAACAGAATTTCACTCTAAAAAGTGAAAATTGAGTGATTGAAAAAGAGCGATTCAATTTTCAATCTTTAAAGATAAAGATTACACTCTTCAGAGTGAGATTCATTCTTTGAGGCTGTGATTGAAAACATTACTCGAGTACTTTCGAGTATTCTTGTTATTCATTGAATGTTAAACAAGGATAAAATAATAATACTCGGGTAGTGTTTTCGAACATAGTCCAACAATTTTAGAAAATATAATGAACCTGTCAATTCCATAAAATTTACACTCTAAATTTTTGGGAGTAAAATTCACTCCAAGAAAAGTGTGCCAGTCCGGCAACGAGTGAACTTTACTTTTTCAGGAAATAATTTCTTATGACCTAAAAAGATCAACTTTAATGATTAATATCTTGCTTCGCGAGACAGAGCGACGCTTTTTTCTGCCACAACATTCATTTTGTGCAAAAAACACGTCGAATGAGCCTAACAATTTTTAGATCAGATTATTAGGAAGGCTAAACTTAGTATTTATCAGAATGAAATTTTAGTCTCTCCCTTCGTAGAGTGAAATTATTCATATAGATTAAAAAAATTGACGCCCATTTGGAGTGATCTTCATTCTCTAAGAGTGAAAATTTCACTCCTGTCTAACCGGACGCAACTATTTCACTCTGGGAGTGAAATTTCACTCCCAAAAGTTTAGACTATGACTGAAATTCTAGCGCGTACTTCATATTTTTCTCCAGAATCGGATGAAAGGGAAGTGATAGAAGAAGCGAGCGGAGCAAGAGCGATACCACCTCGCCGCGCCGCGTCGCGTCGCCGTATCACCACGCGTCGTGATTTCAAACGCCGGACCGGCGCGCGGCCGGCGCGGCGCGACGCGACGACGACGTGCTCCGACGTGGCGGACGCGGTGTCGTGCTGAGCGCATGGGAGCCTGTTACTAACCGCGCTATTCGATTCGAGCGCGTCGCTGTGACGTCAGCGCCGGTAACCGGCGGCAATTGGGCGAGCCGTGGCCGCGGTGTGGTCGCGCGCGGCGGCGGCATTCCGGCCGCGACGGTACGCCGGAGACTTTGCTTCGGGCCTCGACGCCGCTCGCCGTTGTCTACTCGTGACAGTCGATCGCTGACGGTAGGCGTCTGTACGCTAGGCCCGCACCTTATCGGCGTACGGACGTACGTTCAGGCATTGGGAAGTGTAACCACTGATCGCAAGGGTAAGAACCTAAATCACAAGCGGTGATAAGGCAACAAGCAAAACGGACGATCTCGGAACGATGTCGCAGGCCGAATTGGACGGAACAGCTGTGGAGAATTTCCGCGAGTACCTGCGGATACCGTCGGTGCAGCCGGACGTCAACTACGGTGAGCGATCGCGGGGGGGACGTGTATGATTTGAGATTCTATAAGATTTTCGAAAAAAATGGGTGAAACGCGGCGAGCGTGAGCGAGGGGGAGGAGAGTGATCGCTGTGACGCGCGCGTCTAAAAGCGTCCAGCGGCGAGAGCGGATTAGTTCGCGTCGCGTCCAGCGTCTAAGTTGGCCTAAGTCGAGATTGGAGATTCCGTAGAAAGCGCTTGTAGATGGGAGAAAGCGCGAGACTTGTGCGTGTTCTGTATAAAAAAAAAGAAAAGGAAAAAGTAGGAAAAAGCGGGACCCACGCCGACCGGCCACGTTTGCGAACGGGGGTCGCGAAGCACGCCGCTCAACGACGCGTTTCCTCGTTAGATAAATTGCGCGATTCACCGACGACGAGGGGGAGTTCCTCGCGATCGGCGTCACTTGTCCGCCCGTGGGAATCGGCCGGCCGCGCTCCCGCAACGCCGGCGACAGGCGAGGATGTTCGCGAGGTGACGAATTGGGGGGATAGCGTCGGTGACGCTATCCAGCCATTGCGTTGCCCCACCCTACGCGTGCGATGTTATTTCTATTTTTATTCCCCTACGTCCGGTCGCGGTGTCTTGCCGACCTCGCCGAGCTGTACCGCGATGTCGCCGGAACCGGTCCCGGGCGTCCTCCCGCTGATCGGAGCGCGACGACGACGGCGACGTCGCGGCGACTCAATGGGCGCCGCGGCGTGACCCAGATTGGGTACACGGCCCGGCACTTTGCGTTCCCTGTCGTCATTCTCAAAACGATCCTGCCGGTTCGACGGGCAGAGGCTGTCCCGAATCGCGAATTGACGACCGAAATGAAAATGTGGAAGCTGGTTATGTAACCCGGTCGACGAGATTTCGCGTTTCCTTGAATCTATACGATATAGCGGCATGGCTTGTGGATGAATCGTGACACATTTACGACTCGTTATATTTCTTAATACGCATATGGTTGAGAAATAATAGATTCCTTGATCTCTTGATGGAATAGATAAGAGACTGCAATTGATAATAGAGCCAATTACCATCCTTCAGCAAGTGCCTCGTCTCTTATCGCGATTATCACACGATTGCCTGATATCTCTGAAGGAATTCATCTCCGCGATATGGATCATTATTATTGTTATGTAACATTTTCCTATATCGTTTTACTTTATTATTTAATAACAGGGAAAATTACTTTAGAAAATATTGAACTTGAACAACATTTAAGTTATGTTATGCTAGCTCAATGTTTTAGATGTTCTCTTATTTATGAACAGACTGAATTAGAACCTAAATTAAGTAAAATTGATACATCAATTAGCTTTTAAATTTTAGACATAGTAAGTATTATAGTTATTTTATTTTTTATTTACACAGTTAAAATTTAAGTCCCGTTTTCCCAATAACACATTTTAGATTTCTTATTTATAAATAAACTGAATTAGAGCCTAAATTATATGGAATTGCTACACCGATTACTGCTGAAATTAACTTGCAAGTTTTGAACATAGTAAGAAATTATTTAATTTACCTTACAATTAATTTTTACAAAAGCTCTTTAAATCCTGATAACTGAATAAATTAGAAATAAGTATAGAATAAAATTTTATTACACTTACACTTCAGTATACACAGTCAAGAAGGGGATTTGGTTTACATATAAAGCTTTAATCCACTTATTCATATCTCACGTTGCTACATACCCCTTTTTCTTGCTACTTCTTGCTACTCAAAGTTATTATAGTTTTGCTCCATATATCATTTACATTCTTTCCTTCATAGCTTCTTATTCTATATCTAATTCTAATACTATAAACTAAATTTAATATCTAGACCACAGTTTTAACCACAACCTATAATCATCACCTGCTTATTACACTCGCACACTTTTATTTCCTTTGAACTCTACCCACTATTATTATCTCTTTCCGCTGATCGTACCTCTCTTATGATTGATTTTTTCATTATCTTTACCTTTTTTTCCAGATATTATATCCCTTCTTTCCTTTTTCCATGAATATAGATAAAAGTTTCCATATTAAATCTAATACAATCTAATTTACTATTTGAAATAACGAAGCGCCTTACCGGTCCGAGTGTTAAGATGTTGAACTATTGTACTATATAATATACAATCATTTAAATTAAATTAATTTTCAGAAAATAAATTGCGAGCCGATGAGATTATCGGATTCACACAATCAATCTAAAACAAATAATCCCCCCAAAATTTCCCAAATCTTAAAAAACTGTAATTAATTTATTGCGAAAAATAATTTACTGTGTTTTTCATTTCAGATGAATGCGTGGAATTCATAACTAGACAAGCACAGTCTCTCGACTTACCAGTTAAAATTTATCACGTACATCCTAAAAAACCGATTGTGGTTTTAACATGGGTGGGAACGGATCCTACGAAGCAGTCGATTCTCTTGAACAGTCACATGGACGTTGTACCTGTTTTCGAAGTAAGTATTTTGATTTACGGTAAAGATGTTGCAGATGTATATTATTGCATTAAGAAAAATATCTGCATGAAAATGGATGAATTAGATAGAAGATTCTGAATTTGATAAAAGATTCTGATTATATCAATCAGAATTTCAGTTATCTCAACTAGACTTCTGATAGATTTAGACTTTAGACAAACCAGAAAGTTCTGATTCGTCTATTCTCAATCAGAATTTCAGTTAATCCAATCAGACATTTTTCTCAGGACTATGTTCAGATTCCCACCTGAGTGCCAGGTGTTACTCCATTCTTGTTGTTTACCGATGGTCTGTTTTTTATTGCTGCACTTTAAACCGATGCAATAAGTTGAAGTGAAACAAACGTATATTTGTTTCACTTCAACTTATTGCACTGTGTATACCAATTCAGAAAGTGCAGCAATAAAAAACAGACATCATATGTTAAACAAGGATGACATCCGGCTCACACAGCACACTTTATTCGAGAAACGTTCTGACATTCCAAAAAACATTCTTAGGATATAGAGATATCCTTTGAATGTTCTTTGGAAATGGACGCCCCTTTAGAAATCTATATGGGGGGAGAGCACCTGAGAATCCGAACACGCCCTAGTATGTATGTAATTATTGTTCACACAATAATTACATTGATCAACTTGTTGATTCTCAATCGTATAACTGATCTAGGACAAATGGACCTATCCGCCATTCAGCGCACACATGGACGAGCAAGGCGATATCTACGCTCGCGGCAGCCAGGACATGAAATGCGTGGCAATACAATATTTGGAGGCGATCCGTAGACTGAAACTGAACGGACAACGTTGCCAACGCACTATCCACATCTCTTTCGTCCCGGACGAGGAGATCGGCGGTGTTCTCGGAATGAAAGCCTTTGTGCACACTGCAGACTTCAAAGCTCTGAACGTCGGTTTCGCGCTGGATGAAGGTGTGGCTAGCCCATTCGAGAACTTTTACATGTTTTATGGAGAAAGATCGATTTGGCATGTCGGAATAAAGTGCGCGGGCAATCCCGGTCACGGATCTATCATGTTGGACAACACGGCTGGGGAAAAATTAAGAGTTATAATCGATCGTTTCACAGACTTCAGAGCCTCTGAAAAAGCAAAATTAAGTACAGATCTTGCAAAATTAGGGTCTACTCTTGGCGGAGTGACATCTGTAAATCTTACAAAAATTTGGGTAGGTATCATGCAAAAATGTACTATTTTCGTTAAAAAATCATTTAAAAGATATAATTTATAAGAGCATTTATATTAAAAAATTATTGAGTTATTGTCATTTTTTTCTTTTAGAGGAATTCATGAATAAGAATATAAAATATTAAATAAGATTCTATGCTGAAAATTAAACAAAGTTTTCGAAAACTCAATAAAATACAAATTTAAAAATAAAGTATCTATACAAGGGCAATGAGCACTATGACAGTGTAACAAACTGTTTTTTAATTTACAATATAAATTACATTTATTCCAAATGTTTTGATTCTCACAAAACTATTCTCAGTGGACATAACTTACTAATACATATTAATAATCAGTCTTGTCTTCATTTAGCAATTGAAATGCTACTTAATTATTGCGATTACTTAATTATTGTAATTATTGCTTAATTATTGTGACTGTGATCATATAACTCGAAATGGTAAACCATGGACATGGCAATGAGTGCCAACAAAGAAATTTGTTATAGAAATATAAACTTGAAATTGTGTGATATATATTCTATTTGGAAGTTGACAGATCAACAGAAACATTGAGACATTTCCAAATAGAATATCACACCTAATTTTAAGTTCATATTTTTATAACATAAAAAAACTTATTGGCACTTACGATTAGTATTACAATGTCCATAGATTACCATTCTGAGTTACGTAATCAGAGTAAAAATCGCAATAATTGAGCAGTATTTCAACTGATGAATGAAAATAAGACCGGTTATTAATATGTATTAGTAAAGTAAATTATGCGTCCACTGAAGATGGTTCTGTGAGAACCGAAACGGAATGATAGATATAATTTAAATTGTAAATTAAAAAACAGTTTTTTGCACTGTTAGTATGCTCATTGCCCTTGTATAAACACTATTCTATACTGAATTCAATGAATGCTAATAAATATTTAAAAGAAAATTTCAAAAGAAAATCTCAAAGAAAGCAAATAAATTAATAAGTTTTAATTTTCAAATCGTTACATGATACTTGTTTATTTTATATGTCTGTTCATTGGGATTTTTATATTCCACAGTAAGTATTCTAATGTTCTAATAAGTCTTACAATTAACATTGATCATAATGTACAACTTTTTACTTTATTAATTCTTGCCTTATAGTTGTGTTAAGATTTTATTTTACCATTCTAGGTTTTCATGAAACTTCTTATCTATCTATTTGATATTTTGACGATTTTAGCCTATTAAATGTTTTTATTTGCAGGGTGGCGTACAAACTAACGTTATACCTACTGAGCTCAACGCTATGTTCGACATTCGTATAACGCCTTCTGTTGATCACGACGAATTCGAAGCTACTATCAAACGCTGGTGCGAAGAAGCTGGTCCAGATGTAACCTATTCCTTCGAAGAGAAAAATCCCAAAATTGAGAACACCAAGCTAGATGAGTCTAATCCATACTGGATCGCTTTCAAAAATACCTGCGATGAAATTGGTATTAATTTGGAAACTGCTATCTTCCCGGGAGGTACAGACGGCCGTTTTGTGCGAGGGGTGAGCATCAGATTGGTCTTTGTACGAAAATTTAACATTTAAGTACACAGAAGAGGAAATATGTATTATTGTTATTTTATTATAATTATTACAAAGTATGCGAAATTTGTAAAACATACAGCATCAGCTTTGCTTTATACATTTGTTCTAGAAACTTTAGCTCATTTAGACACAAAATTTACAAAATAAGTTGTAAATATTTTATTGAATTGAATATTTTTATAGTGTGTGTGTGTGTGTGTGTGTGTGTGTGTGTGTGTGTGTGTGTGTGTGTGTGTGTGT
>NW_017305485.1:1302528-1305827 GCF_001594115.1 Trachymyrmex septentrionalis
TTGGCTAAAAATAGCAGTTTATTATCAGCAATTTTACATTAGAATATAAGAAATGTGATTTTCACATTAAAACTAGAAACATTGTGCTAATAAGTTAAGCATCGCATTTAAATAATAACATTCATGTTAATTATAAAAAATATACATTGTTATACATGTATTATAATTTTTAATATACTATATTATATATTATTATATATTTCAAATATAAAATATAACTTTGGCTATATTTATTTTTCAGGTGGGCATTCCTGTTTTTTGCTTCTCACCGATGAACAATACAAAGATACGTCTTCACGATCACGATGAATATCTAAACAAAGATATTTTCCTGAACGGAATAGAAATATTTACTAAAATAATACCATCTGTTGCAAATGCTTAAACGAATATGGTATACATTATGCATCAGATTTTAAAAGTGCCATAGTCGAATGTTTACAGCTATTGATAGCTAAATTCGACCATCCTACAAGTGATAAGTGTATCAATCGGAATCTCTTGAGTTTAAGAGATCGCAATTAATGTGCAATGATATCCTAAGTCAATATATATTTCTATATATTGTTATGCTATTTTAAATTTTTATTATTGTTGGATGGAGTTGAAAGATATATATATTCATATAAGAAATAATGTAATACAAGAAAAGAAGAACGAAGTGAATATCTTTGAAGAAAAGATGAGTGATAGCTCAATTTAAAAATGGGGCTTTAAGGAAATTTCAAATACAGAAAATGAATGGAATATAACGTGGATCATAATGAAACGGACAAAGACATCAAGGAAACGATATAAAATTTAGTAAATTGTGAACACCAAGAAATCGAACATACAAGGAAATAATGGAGTGCTATGGGGCCAATGGAAATGGGGCCAAAGCAGTCTGCTCAAATTAGAGAAACTTCTAAATAATATTATCATATAATCATGTGAAGTATTTGCAGTAAATACAGTACTCACATAAAATATATATACAAATGTTTTATATCGAAGAAAAAATATTTTTGTAAGGCTGATAGCATCCAGAAGCATGCATTTTGATGATGGAGAATCAGGATCGAGGCATCGAGGGAAACAAAGTAATCAAAATGTTTTGTAATACATATATTTTAAAGAAATAAGTCAAAGCGATGTATTAACGTGATCAATGTTACGAATAAAGTAAAGGAGAGAAACGTATGTACAGAGAAATAATTCGCATAAGAGACTGTCTATTGATTTTGGAGGTAAAAGACCTAGGATGTTAATCGAAGGAAATAGCAGCGAGAGAGAGAGAGAGAGTGTGTGTGTGTGTGTGCGTGTGTGAGTGAGTGGGTGAATGAGTGAGTGAGTGAGAGTGAAAAAAACGTTGAGATTTTTCGCGCGAAATTCGGAGCGAAGAGGAGAGAGCGAGACGAAAGGAAGAACGGTGAGGAAAAGTGCGCGGTGTGCATTCGGCCGAGTCGATAAACATCCATGTGCCGCGTGCGCGCGTGTGTATACCTTCCCGCCATTATCGGCGCCGCGTAGTGTTTCATTCTTAACCGGGCAGCTGCCCGACTCCCCTCCGTAGTGGCCGCAATGGACTCGCCCGTCGTTTTCAATCTCGTTCACGGCACGGCGATTATTCGCCGCGCTCGCGAGACGGAACTTGCGGACGAGTACGGCGTTGGCGCGCGTCGCGTGGTGAACGGTGGAAAAATCGCGTGGTGTCGCACGGACGGCGAGCGAAATACGTCGCGGGAACATCGTGCCGCCATCGGGAGCCAGTGTCTTTCCGCGCGCGCGGTGTTGTTTTGGGTTCGGCCATTTTTCGAGTGGGGAAGGTTAGGGAGAAAACTGTAGTGCGCGCTGAAGCCACGTTCGCTGAGCCGCATCATCGTGTGTGTCTTCGTCAACGCGGATCCATCGAGGATTCTTAATTCGTCGGTGACAAAACGGTAATCGGGGGCGCGATCGCGCGGCTCTGAGTCTGCTCGACTCCCCCGCGGGAAGTCTCGTCTTTGTCAGCCATGTGCATTGCGGCGCATCGTTCAAAACGTCCTCGCACCCCCGTGGCAGTTGGCCAATAAGGGACCGAGCGCCCGAGCCACGTGACTGTGACTGGCCAATCGGCGCGGCGGGATTTGAAATCTTTTGGTCTTTGTTCACGGGCCAGCTCGTGTCAACCAACGTTGCCTCAGTTCCGTCAAGGGGGACCCGTGTCGGTGTACGGTTTATACATGGTCGCTGCGCCGAAAATTTTCGATTGCGACTCGCCGCCGTAAATATATGTGTGAAAGTGCTGCCGGACGCGGACAAGACAGTGCGATTCGGAAAACATTGGACGCGCAGTATCGATATACGGTAGGTCTGGTGCCATTATATCGCGCGTCGCGTAAATATTGCTCCGTGAAAAAGTGTTGTTGCCCGTGTGTCTCGCCTTGTCTCATCCCGTTCCATCCATCCATCCATCCATCCATCCCGTCTCGTTGCGTCTCTCGCAGGCTCTCGATCGCGCGCGCGCGCTCCTCCTCCACCTCCTCTTCACTCCTCTGTTTGTTCTGTCAAAAGAAATGAGAATATCGGAATGAGCCGGACGCGACGAGCGAGAGCGACAATGTTGTTTTTTTCTCCTTTTCTCGCTCCTTCGTTTGCGTTTCTCTCTCTCACCTCTTTCTCCGATCTGTTCGCGACTCTGTTTTGGGTGAACGTTCTTCTCGCGCGCTCGGAGGAAAATCGCCTCCGCTCCTCTCAACTCGCGTTTGTCGCCGGTGTTCCAGCTTGGTCGATCCGCGGTTATTTTCGCGACGGCGCTGAATTTTCGCGGCCGTCGCGATCGTAATCGCGCCTCGCGTCGTCGCGACGGACGATACGCCGGTACGGCTGCCGTCGGCTAAAAGCATAAACAAATCGGTCGCCTCGTCCTTCTTATGTCAAAATCGCTCGCGGCGTGAATGAGCAATTCACGGGCGCGGGAATACGGCGCCGTAAAGTTTCGGCGGGAAGAGCGAGTGCGTGATATGGGAGGGAAAGAGAGAGAGAGAGAGAGAGAAATAGAAAAAGAATCGCTCTTATGCGCTCCAGAATTGCATTCTCTAGAATCAAAAGCCAAGCATATTTCTGCGTGAAACTGTTACCGGATTGATATATTATATATAAGTACGACAAAAAGAAAAAGATATGAAATTAATAGAAAAACTAGATATTAAGAAAAATAAGAGAATAGAAAGAGAGAGAGAGAGAGAGGCTGCGTTTGCTTTGTAGCGCTTGTAAGCATAATTTTCCTTTTTTTTTTTTTTAATATTTAATAAACATCAAGAATGAAATAATGATTA
>NW_017305485.1:1305927-1314280 GCF_001594115.1 Trachymyrmex septentrionalis
GCGCTTGTAAGCATAATTTTCCTTTTTTTTTTTTAATATTTAATAAACATCAAGAATGAAATAATGATTAGAAGTTAAAATGCAAAAGCGAACGCATCCAGAAAGAAAGATAGAGAGAAAAAAGTAGGAAGGAGAGAGAAAGTGCTAAGTCGTCTATAATAAATCTATTCTTTTTAGCTGAACTTCTCACACGTTCACATGTTTCTTCTTTTCTATTCACTTTGAAGAAGAAAAAGATAAGAGATGAACGGTACAAGTTCAACTGAAAAGAACAGGCTTTATGGGAATAATGGTGTACAGTAATTTGTAAGGCGTAAAAAACCAACCGACCAATCACAATTTGAATGTGAGAAAAGTAAATTTATGATTGTCAATTTCTTACAGCTCTACTACATGATATTACTCCGATTACAGCCGGTCCAGTTATTAGTCGCGAGAATGTCCAGAAAACAACAGTATGTCACCAAAAACAGAATACACGCGATTAGATCTGTTCGCATTGCTTGCACTTTTTTTGCAGTTAGTATCTTCTCTTTTCTTTTCAGCGCTCGAACGTACGTTTATCTCGTTAAAAATGCCAAAATTTTGGGAGATATCAAGCAACGCGAACGAACCAATTTGACGGATGTACGGGGAATGCATACGCAACAAAAACGGCATGAGATATGTACGTGATGCGTGAATGTGTGCGTGAGAATGCATTGAAGGTGTGTGTGGTTAAAAGAGAGGGGCCTGCGGAGGGAACGGAGAAAGAAAGCGTTATGCACTCCGTGACACAGAGTTCCCTTGAGCGGCCAATGGAGATGGGTAAACGGATACACGCGTAGGTCCAGTAAGTTACAGACAATGAGAAGTAAGTGCGCGTAACCGTGAGAGAGAGGTAATATGCAAATATTCCAAGGGGAAAGGAAGAGTGATGCATGCGCGGGTGGGAAAGGGAATCAACGATCGCCTTCCTTAAAATTACGAGCGGCATCCTTCCGTCCGTTTTGTCGAAAGTTTCCCGAAATTTTCAGAACTTCCTGTCCTAAAGCGAATGCTCCAAATTTCCATAATATCTTGAAAGCAATGCATTTTTTTTTTTGACAAAAATGTTTGAAATAAAAGTTGTAGGGCTTGAAAAGGGGGTTATCAGATGAGCTACTTTTTTCCCCCATAGACTATGAATCTGCATTAAAACAAGTCTCCATCCGAAAAAAAATTGATCTGAATTTTATTGAGCTCAAAATGGACTCTCAAAATCTATGTAGTTCATCTGATGACTCTCTTCAAATCTTACAATTTTTATTTGAAACTTTTTTTGCCAGTTAATTTGGTATCTAAGTTAAAATAGCCTAATATTCCGGTTCAAGTTGGATACGGAATTTATAAGGGGCTTTGCACAATAAAAGGAACAGAGAACAGAAAATAAGAATTTCAACCTAAGAAATCATGTATTGTGAAATACACAGTTTCTGTGAAGGTTGAAATTCTTATTCTCTGTTGTCTGTTCCTTTTGTTGCGCGAAACCGTTAAGAATCCCAAGTGAATATCTATGGAATATTTCAAATGTGATCCTTTGATTAGTAACATTAGTCTTTTAGTATCATTTTTCCAATATAGCTTTCCTTGTGAAGATTGTGAATTAGAAATTAGAATTCGAATCAATCAGATAATTTTAATTGTGTGCTTTATGGGTGTTATCTTAGATTACTGCGGACAATTTCGGAAATTAATGCGCAGACCTCTGACAGTAACAAATTAGAAATGTTTAGAATTGAAGATCCTAAAATTTTCAGATTTGTCTCTTATTTTTTTCTATAAAAATATACACTGAAAAAAATTTCTGGTTGAAAATGTGGACGAGTCAGAAAAATTTCTAGTTAAATTTATTAGAATTCTAGTTGAGATAATCGGAATTCTGGTTAATACAATATTTCTGATAAAATCTACTAGAATTCTTATTTTTATTAGAATATAATTATATTAATCAGAAAATTCTGATTCGTCCATTACTATTTAATCCAACCAGATCATTTGTCTCAGTATAGTCATATTATATTAATAATATATATGACTGTAATTATATTATTCCCGAAACACAATCAGTGTAATAATTTAAAAAAATTAGTTTTAAAAATGGATTAATCACGGTCGGATATGAGAAGAATAATCGATTGTTAGAGTTAAAACTTATTACATATATTGTGTTTTAGGACTAAAAAAATATTACAATTGCAAATATTTTTTGTCGTATGCATTCTATTTTTTCTTTTCCACTGCTCGATGTCAAATCGATTTGGCTGAGAGGGAGAGAGATTTTAGAGACAAAAATGTTTTTTTTTTTATGTGTTCGATATATCTGACAAAACTCTGCGGTTTCCCATTTTGCGGAAATATTTTCTTCCGTGAGACTTTCAGGTTTGTTTTTTTTATTGCTGCACTATAACTTTTCTTCTCACGTTTTCCAGCAGACAAGTTGATGTTATTTGTCATTATTTTCGTCAAAATGATGACAAGTAACGTCAGCTTGTTTGCTGGGAAGCGAGATGGAAAAATTTTAGTGCAGTCCAGTGCAGCAATAGGAAAATTAAGAAACAAGCCTAAAGATTTCGCGGAAGAAATTTTGTTTCCGCAAAACCGGAAACTGCGAATTTGTCGAGGGGGAACATTCGTCGACTTAACACGCGTGAGTTTTCCAATTTTCGTCCACTTCACGGCTCTCTTTATAAGTCTCTTGCTATGTATGCAGTATCGTGACGTTTCCCGCGTAATTATTATCCGAAGCTGGCGACAGCGGCGTTGGTCAATCCTTGCCGCCGAAACCGCCAACGGCAGTATCGATTTCCATTGATAGCCACCAATAGTAATTTCGCGAGGATCGCGAACGTTAATTGGCTGCCGGAATAACGTCGCCGAATTTAAATTTGGCTCCTTCTTTCCCTCTTATCGACGTTCATCTTTTATTATTCATTTTTTTTCCAAGGATATTCATGGAGTCCAAAGTCTCGAAAGTTTGCCATTTACAGTGTTTGTTTGGAAAAAGTTGGACAAATGAAAAATTATTTCGACTTCCGAAATGTCAGAGAACAAAAAGGGAAACAAAATACCGAATATAGCCTGCGGGCGAGGATGGAAAAGGACGAAGGGCTGTGGTGGGGAACGAGGGAGGGAAAGGCAGCCCCTCCGAGCGCTTTCCAGCCGCATGCCACCGGGAAAGCTATTGACCGTGAGAACCTTCCGGGAAACCCCCGTCACCCCCGAATCCCTTCTGGCCTCTTCTCTTCTCGCCATATGCCCACCGCAGGAAGCGACCACGGTCCTGCAGGTATAGCCGAAATTCTCATTCTTCCCTCTATACCTTTTCTCGCCATGTCCCATTCGTGTTCTCGAATGATTATTTCTGCGAGTCTCTTCGGAAGAAATAAAGAAGGCGAAAAAAGGAGTTCTGAATACGGACAAATATAACGGAACATATCTCTCTCTCTCTCTCTCTCTCTCTCTCTCTCTTTCCATTCTCTGTCTTATTTTATTTTCTATTCTCAATTTTTATTTTTATTTTGATCTTTTTATTTTTTCATTCTATGCCATTCTTTTTTTTTTTCATAGTTAATTATTTTGTACTCACGATTAAAGCCTGCGCTCAGCGGTTGAGTGAGCGCTCGCTGTTATTGGCGTATTCTTTTAGATCATCCAATCAGCATTTTAGATTTGGAAGAATACATCAATAGCAGCGAGCATTCACTCAACTGTTGAGTCTGCTGAACGCAGCCATTATTATTTTGTACCTTTACGTTCATTACTATCTTGTATTTTTTTTTATATTCTTACAGGGTCCGTCCTGGAACCATAATAAATGCTTTTATCTATCTATCTTATTTTATTTTTGATAAATTCATTGTTTTTTGTAACTAATTTTGTTTATTTTTTGTAAATTTTCTCTGTGTCATCCTTGCTTTAATTTATTTTTTCTTAGAGGGCACAACTTTTTAGAACGTAAAAACTATCTATCTTCTCCCTCTCTTTCCTCTCTCTCTCTCTCTCTCTCTCTCTCTCTCTCTCTCTCTCTCTCTCTCTCTTCTCTAGATGAATTTTTTTCTTCATTTGCCGTTCGCAAGATGCGCTCGCGGTAAAAAAGATGGCCGGTGAAGAGGAAATTATTATCTGCGGGCACATGGGAGTAATACGCTTCCTCCGACTTCCTCCGATATCGGTGCAACAAGGGATTTGTAACGTGAGCCGTTACAAGTTTCTTTAATACGCTCGCTAAGAAACTTGCCGAAGTCATAGTAAATTTTGTCACAGTATATTTTCACAACGATTTATCAGGTCACGCTTTTTTTTTCTTAATAACCATGTTAAAACCTTCTATGGTGCTGTATGGTTCCTTTGCAGGTCGAAAATCCATCCAAAGAAAAACTTTTTGTAGTCTTTTGCCCCAGCCCAAAGTTTTTTTATTGTCCTAGGACAAAAAAACCTTGACAAAAAATTGCAAATTTGCTTACTTAAAAAAAAGATTCGTGATTCTTTTCATCTCTGTTGTATTAAATAGATTTTTAACCCTTGTTAAAACCTTTAATAATAAAAACTGACATTTGAGAAAAAACGAGGATTTGAGGGTGAAATTTTTCTTCTTGTGCCTGAAAAGATTACAGACCCTCAGATTGTAACGGATAACAGTAAACATTCTTTGTTATTTAAAGTAAAATAAGTATATGTGTGACACATGTTAAAAGCAAGGAGGAAAGTTCTAATGCACAGTCCAGTATAACAAAAAAAAAAACAAACCTATTGTTATATAATTAAACAGCCTAGTAATATAGTTGACTAGTAGTGTTTAAGCTAACACGGTAATTTTGGACATTTTTACGAAAATTACGTACCGATCAGTCACGCATTCTCGGTCTGTATAATCGAAAAAAGAACAGCACCTTCGTTGCGAAGTATATAATTTTAGTGATTTTACTATGTCGCGTAGCTTTCCATTTGCTTCTGCGAAAGATCAATCCTGACGAATCGCAGTTGCTTGCATCGTTATAATTACAATTCACCGAGAATTCCAGAAAAGTGCCGCCTCTCCAAGAAGCAAATTCTCCCTGTTCATAATTTTAGCATAGAATCTGGGAAGATTCGTAAAAGTTGCATGTGACGAATCCGAAAATTTTCCATGAGACTCTAATTTGAATCGCCCGACCGGTCTCATCCACCTTTTAAGTCTAAGTAGATAAATGGCTGCAAATCTAAATACGCCGTAGTTGTAATTATTGGCTTTGCCACACAAATATCTATTCGCGGCGCGCGTTATAAATGATTTATGGAATAGAAAGTCATCGCGCGCGGCGGAGAGAGAAGGCGATCGTTGATAAAAGCGCAGCGGAAGAAGCGCATTTCGATTCGGGGGCATCCGCGGCCGACGGAGGTAGGGCCCCTCTCGGCGCTCTCTTTCATTCGCGAAACGTATTTGCGAAACAATCGGCGATTCTCGCGTCGTTAGCCGTAGCCTCGCTCGCGTAACGGCACAGCGCGGCGGCGGCGGCGGCGGGCCGCTCGGGGTTAACGCGCCATTGTGCTTTCGTGCTTTCGCCGTTGTATCACGAGTCTTTCATTTGAACGATGACGCGAGCGAGAACGAAGCGCGGAATGGAAACACTCGCCGCTGCCACTTTCGCGGCGCGCGAGCCTCGGAAAATCTAACGCGATCAGCCCAATTCTCTATTCACAGCCGGTGCTTCCCCGAGGTGGAACACGGAAGTCGTGATGATATAAGGATCTCGTTATGATTTTATTTGTCACTTATCACACTTGAAACAGGCTGTTCAATTGGCTGCATTCAGCATGATTCGGATTCTATGATTGACTCATATATTTAGATCCGGTGAGAAACTGAGGCCAATCGTATTGAAGAATTTTACAACAAATCTGCTTTCTCTACTGAATTCAGAATTGATATCATGGACGTCATCGTGATTACATTTGTTATTTATGACAATTACAATGGCTGCGTTCAGCAGAAAAAGCAGCTGCATTAGTAACTGTCGCAAGATACTTTAATATGATTGGTTTATATTTAGATCCAATGAGTAACGAAAAGTAAGACCAATCGTACCGAAGAATTTTAGAACAGTTGCAAAGCTGCTTTTTCTGCTAAACACAATTATTGATACGTCATAAAACGTATTGTGATTGAATTTATCACTTACAAATAGAGTTCGACCGAAAACGCACGCTCATTGCTTGTCAGTTCCGACTGAAACGTACAGCTCTTCATAAATATTAATTTCGATATGTGTAATCATTGTTTCAATGATTAAATTATGATGCTTAGGAAGAAGAAGTATACTTATATTCTTTGGCCAAAATTGACACACAACCGAAATTTCGGTTTTCGATTTCGGCCGAAATTTAATTATTGTTTCAATAAATTATGATCTTTATGAAGAAAAAAAATATATTTGGGCATGTCTATACATATGACCTTTATAGGATTTCTATTTTTTAATTTTGGTTTCATTCTCGATTGAAATTGACGATGTAGCCGAGTGTTTTGATTTCAGTTTCGGCGAAAGTTTCGATCGGATTCTATTTATGAGTCATGATAAATAGAGTCATGATGACGTCCTATGGTATCATAACTCTGTTCCCTGAGTTCTTGCGCCGAATACGTGCCTGCGATTTGCGGTAGAATTAGCAGGACGTTTTTTATTTGTGCGAAAACATTATACAATCCATACTCGTGGGAAAGAATGGTAATCTTAGAATAATGCAACGTTTTCCATGAGACTCATTGCACACTCTTGAAATTTCACAATTTTATTGATAGAAATTATTCACGATACAATCGACTGATCTCATTCCGTCGAGCTGCTCATTTTAAGCCGCGCCAGAAATATATTGTAATTTCTGTACGTCGAGGGTACATTGAGAAACGTGTACCATTGTAAAAACCGTGTATATGTTTGGTTTCGCGGTAACGTGCGAAATTTTGCAAGATCTCGAGGGGAACCCCGGCGATTGGCTCATCCGCTTAGCCAGTGAAAGCAAAAAGTTCTCCAAGCCTAGTATCTATTCGAATTAGAAGAATACGGGATTAGTAAATACACCGTGGAGATCGACGTTAAACCGAAGAGAGAGAGAGACGTCCGTTTCAGGTGCGCGATTACACGGTCTTTCGTAATCGAGTTGGGAAAGTATCATTAATGCATAAATCTCCCCTTAATCTCAATACTCCCGTTTACGTTTAAGAGGCCGAGAGATCGCCAATGTCTGCTGGCTTACATCCCACGGATATGCTTAGTACGTAGGAAAATGAAATCGAAGTAATCGTACGGTTCGAGGCGCGCTACGATAATCTCGTTTAGCTGCGGTAAGTATGTTATTGGAAGTCGACGCTGCGGCCGATCTAGAAAGGGATAGCTCGCCGCTCCTTTCTAAATCAACTCGAGCTTGTGAGCGCGAACAGCCGAAAAAGTATCTCGTGAACACGATAAGTTGTGTCAGTATTTGGACACGGCTTTAATGAAACGTCCCAATGTTGTTTGTCTCACTCCTGATAACTATATGGTGAGCAAATTGCACAGGAAGGACGATTTTGCTGAGGTATCTAAAAATTTAGTTAGATACAGATTTGAATATTTTTGCTGGACCATCAAAATGATTATGTAAGACTTTCAAGTGTGACAAGTAAGGCTAATATTTCATTTCATCCTACGACAAATTTTTTAAGTATATTAATTGGCTACGAACTAGAGAAATCCTCTACCTTGTAGCCCCAATTAACGTTACTTGAAAAATTGTCATATAAAAAAATAGAATATTGCTTTCTAAATTTTTTGGAGCGAAATATCACTTTGAGGAGCGAAAATTGAACCAGTCTCGAAAAAGAGTGGCTCAATTTTCGAAGTACTTAAAAGTCCGTACTCGTAGATTGATTCACGATTGATTCCTCATTTCGGGCGAGCTAGGTTTGAATCTAAGTTTGAACCAACTCAGTTTATTAAATCGTGGCTTGAGAAGCGTTTTTCAAATGAAAGACTGATTCAGACCTAGCTTAAATCGGATTTCAGGTTGTCACGACTATGAATACGAGATACCCTAAGAAAGAGATTTTATTTTTCAGAGTGATAATTCACTCTAAGCTAACCTGATGTTTCACTCGAGCTTCACCCATGACATCATCAAGAATCCCTGTAGATAAAGCATCAAATTAAGTCTGACCATAAGTTAACCAGATAATGAAAACTTGGATTTAAAGATTTTAGAGAATAGTCTAATGTTACAAAAAATTTTAAACAATCAGCTTGTGAGCGTTTTACAAAATTATTTTTTATTGACAATTTATGATATTCATACATAATATTTAGCTTCAATTTACTGT
>NW_017305485.1:1314380-1326197 GCF_001594115.1 Trachymyrmex septentrionalis
AATTGCTTGACAATTTATGATATTCATACATAATATTTAGCTTCAATTTACTGTGTTGCAAATAATCGCACAGTTTGCTTGAATTGGAAGTTGTAAAATTCACACAAAAATATTAGGCGTCAAGATTCATTTTGACCAAATATAGTCTCCTTCAGTCAAAGATAAAGGAAAAGAAAAATTAACAATACAAAACAAAAACCACCATAATAACAGAAGGAAAATTACTCACTATACCCTTATTTAAAAACAATAACTGACTACCCGACCGCTCATAATATAAATTCACTATATAAAACATTTCAGATGAACATAACCTATGAGAAATTATTATATATCTCCCCAATACTCCGACCTTAAAATAAGTCATTAAACTACACAATATCAAATTTATATGAACTACCGAAGAATAAGCCACCATACTTTTTATATCCACCTTTATATATGAACTAAACATAAAATACCAGTCGTAACTCTGCCAACAATCCTTAATCTGAAAATTATATATCTATACTTTACATTAATCTTATAAAATATTTCTATTAACCGAATTAATCCATATCTCCCCATATTTTTGACAATACCTCAGCTAAAATTATAGATCCATACACAGGAGCCTCTACATGAGCTTTAGGTAGTCAAATATGAAATAAATAAATAGCTATTTTAATAAAAAAAAAAAAGCTATATAAATTATTAAAAACCCCCAAAAGCTATACCTCTCCATAACCTTTACTATTAACCCAAATTTTACAGTCATCCCATATACATACATATTAAAAAATATATACTAATAAAGGAAATGAATAACATATATATTATTATATAATATAAGGCCCTAATACGTTCGCTTATTTGTATTGAACATTTCTCGATCGATTTTTACATAATTATTTTAAAGGTCCAATAGAATTATTTTTAAATCTCTGTATTTACCCAGATAACAGTTATGTTGCTATAAGATATCTAAAAGACGTCTTTTGCCCCATGACGTTTTTGTAGATATCTTATGTAACATGTTATCTGAGTAGTTAAACTTTTAGACATTTCGGCAAAACCATTCTTTCCGTGTGTGAGAATGAAAGAGAAGAGAGAGCAAGGAAGGAGGCGGGAGTGCACGTTTTTTTTTTTTTTGTTAAAAACGTGCGAATGGCACGTATCGAAAAATAATGCGCGTCTAAAGAACGTTTTTTTTTTTTTTTTTAACACTACCGTGAGTACTTGAGACTCTCCGTGAACTACGTGCGTTCGTCGCCTCGACGCGACGTCAACAACGAGAGTTTTTCGCGCCAATTCCGCGCGGCCACGTGCGTACGTTGCCACGCGTTGTACGTCGATGCGACGTGCGCACAGACACGTCATTGTGCACGCCAGCCGCTCTGTCCCATTTAAATGATACGTATGTCGGTATTAATCCACCGAGAACGGTGTCGTGACCGATGGAAATAAATGATTTCAGTGTAGCGTGCCGCCTTCGAATTAGCTGTGAAAATTAAAAGCTTCCATCGTGCATATCAAAACGTTTCCAAATCAACACTCTTAGCAGAACGCAAAAAACTTCCGTCACAGATTGAAAAAACAGATGAAGTTATTCGTTAAATCGCAAAACGTACTCTTCTCTTGCGTAAAATTTTCAATTATGGATTCTATCAATTATGATTTTCTATCAGTTCCTTTTTTTTTTTTTTAACAATTAAAACTATTTGTATGTATTTAACGTTTCCTACTTATGGATTATCGATAATGAGAGCAGTTATTAGAAGATTCTTTCGTAGGAGCATAGGAGTCGTATACAAATTTGCTAAAAATGACGGGCAACACAACATCCAATATCTGCTTTCCTATTTACAAAGATAGAAGCATTAATTCGCCCCTAGCGAGCGGTATTAAGGGGTAACGAGCAGGCTGCGCTGGGGAAGCTAGGGGATGAAGGAAATGGAGGGAGATCGGGAGCAAGACGGAAAGAGAGAGAGGGGTAAATTTTCAAACGGGTTAACGGGGATAGGGGAGTGTTTAGGGTGCCACCCTGACGAACCTGGGCGCGGCATTGGTGCATGGTATATGTGCTGGGTGCGCACTCTTGCAGCTCGCAAGTACTCGGCCGACGGTCCGGGGGAGGGGAAGAAGGATACGACGAGGGTGGATGTCAGGGGGATAGGGTGAAGATACCGGGGGGGAGGAGGAGGGAGGGGGGGGAGGGAATGGAAGGGGACGGATGGTATCAGATCGATACTCGGCGAAAAGCGCGGGCCGAACGGAGACGGCGCGGTTGTGTGTATCTACGGTTGGTCCATCGTGAGATCCGGATGTTGCGACTACGCACAATCTACGCGGTGGAATATTCGAATCGATGCCGGACTGGATACTCGTCGTCTCTACTCGTACGTGAAATGGAAAAAAGAATCTGTTCGCCCCAGATGCGCTGTATCGCGCTCGAAATGAGATAAATACATAGGCGCGCGACTTGGAGGACTTTACGTGACAAATCCTGTTACTATTTACGCACGAACGTTTCTCCGAGCGAACGACTTTGCGCGTAAATTTTAATAAGAATTCGCCACGTGATGCCTCTTCTGACTGGAATCCCTTGTGTATTCCGCTCGTTTCAGCGGCGGAGCACGTCGATTGTCCGTTATTAGTTCTTAATGTGAGACAATCGTGGAAGGACGCATGGAGGATAGAAGGAAAAGAACAAAGAATTGCGGGGACGGGCGTAGGAGAAGGCGGCTCTACTACGAAGTCGTGCATATAGTGTAAGCCAACTGTAGTACTATGACTTAGTCACACCCACAAGCCGGTTGTGGGTTCAAGATCCTCGTACGCTCTTTCTCTCTCCTCTACCCATGCATATATACGCACACTTATGCAGCAGCCTGCGCGTGTAATTGTAATTGTACGCGAGGCATACACGAGGTTCTCGCGTACGTAGAGAATCTATCGTCTTTGCCTAGCGTAGTGAGACACCAAGCCACCGATTCTAGGTACTCGCTGTATTTGCAACTCACGACGTTGATAAAGACGTGAGATAACGTGGGAATTTTTTAAGCGTACAGTCAGACGTAATTACGGAGATTCTTGTATAATCAGAGATGAATATTTTACACGGCCAGCTTCTTATAAATTGATAATACATTCTATATTTATAATACATTCGTGTATTTTTTTTTTTTTTTTTTTTTTACATATATATTAAAACACAAAGAGGCCGTCGGGAATGATTTATGAATTGAGAGATACAAAGGTTGATCCTTGAATCACCTCGATCGACGGATAAGCGCGATATTTCGAGGAACAGACCTGCTTTCATTCGACGAACTCTCTCGGGAACTCTCACGTGCTCGCGTGAGCTATTATTCCTCAACAGAGCGATTCGTGGTGCCGTAGACATTGATCTTAGATGCCTTTAATGGAGAAGCATTCTGTGAAAAAAATGATCGATCTATGAGATGCATGTTGATCCGAAATACGTCGCGGATATCGCTACAAAATCACGCACGCTCATTGAGATATAGGAGTTCCGATGATGGCCGGAAGAAAATGATGGAAAATTTCCAGATATGCAATCGCTGTAGCATAAAATTGCGTAGATGACCGCCTGCAAACACATAATACAGTCGAAGAGATGATGAGTAACAAAATATAATCGGACAAATGGATATAATAAAATTCAGCGTATATATAAAAATTCTGTGAGACAATATCGTTTTTATAACTCTCTCTGCATATACATATAATACATATATATACATATATATAATACATATATATAGCTAGACTCTTTTTATGGAGCTATAAAAGTACAATTTCGCTTTCACGATGGACAAACTTCATATGGGGTTTCGTTACGTCGCTTTTACGAAAATGAAACTCCGGGTGAATAATTCGCGACGGGTTGCAGTTTGGTTATACATTATTTAGCAAGTTTCTAAGGACAGTCTTTTAAAGCTGCTATTATTCGTCTTCTTGCAGTCGAGTGAATGGAATTGGATACCGTAAATGCGTACAGTACCGTCGGGATGGAGCAGGGATTGTCTGGGGATCCATGGGACTGTCTGTTTAGCGACAGCATCTCGGACGCCTTCCAGGGTCGTCCAGAGATGTTACATATGGGTATTCGGCGTTGCGATAATACGAGCCAAATCGGTGGTCCACGCTGGTTTGGTCCAGGCCTTGGCTTCGATTTCGACGACGTCTTGACGGAACCCGATGAAGATCCGCTCGCCATGAATGACAAAAGCCGCAGTTCGAACAGGTAAAGAAACTCTTCGAATTTTCTATTTATGATGACCATGAAACAGAGACATTTATTAGTGCCAGTAAACGTTGCTTAAAATTAAAAAAGAGAGAGGAATGTGTTAATTCAGGATTTGAAAATATTTTACTGAGACTCGGAAATTTACAAAAGTTAAGTTGAATTAAGAAAATCTTATTCAATTTTAATTAATTTTATAAAAAGTTTAAAGAGCGCATGTGTGATAAGCAAAATATCGACATAATATGATTATTGTATCATTTATGGAAAGCAGTAACAATTGTATTGCGCGATTACATACATTGTCAACTTTCCACAAACGATAATCGACCAACACATTGGGTGGCTTCAGCAACAAATGTCGTTTTATCTTGATACTCATTGAATGTCAAGAAAGATAGACTGATGTTTGTGTCATTAAATGGACGAAAAGTGCCCTTTGTCTTATCGTGTGCACTTACTCTAATATTATGTCTGTGTTTGATAGCAACCTGGAAGAATTGAATTTGGACAGTGACAGCGAACTGGCTTTGACGTTGGATCCGAATTTGATACTGCCGTGTAACATGCCTATCCGCAGCCCCGCGACAAATAGCGACGCAGCGATGCTGGAAACAGCGAGCGTGGAGGAGAACGCTGTTGAAAACGAGGGAGATGAAACAGAGAACGAAAGTGAGATCGAACGAACCGAAAACGATGAAGAGAATGAAAGCGAGGAGGAAGAAGAGATCGAAGTTGAGGATAACGAGCATAATGAGACGGAGTACGAGACGGAGGAAGAAGAAACGGAAGAGGAAGAGGTAGAGGAAGACGAGGAGACGGATGATGAGGAGCAGGACATGACTCAAAAGTCGCTCACACCCTTGAATGTGGAGGTGCCGATATCGTCGTCGTCGGGCAACGTCGGCGCCAGGACGTTATCCGGTGCCAACGTGGCCATCTCCTCGCCGACGATACAACTGACGAGGTTGCATCCTAAAATAAGCACCATATCAAGCACAGCCAAGGACATCAAGATGTTGCAAACTAATCCAGGTGCCCAGGCGTTGCAACAGATTCGCAAACATATGTCCTACAACAATAATGTGCACGACGTCAGTACAGGTGCGACGACGACGGTCATGATACAGGCGGCAAAGCGTGAGAAGGAGTTAACGTCAGGGAACCGTGACAACTCTTATCCGAAACCCGCGTACTCGTACTCATGTCTCATCGCGATGGCACTGAAGAATAGCCGAACGGGATCGTTGCCAGTCTCAGAAATCTACAATTTCATGTGGTGAGTGCTCTTAAATTTATTAATACAGAAAAATACATTAAATATTTAATCAATACTTGTGTAAATTGCTAAATAATTAAATATTAAATGAATATTTAAATAATTTTTAGACAAAAAAATTTCCAGAGACAAAAATTTTGTTTTAATTTAATCACTTTTCAAATGTGCGCTCCAAGTCAATATTTTGCCCATTGCTTGAAAATTTTTATTGCTGCAAATTACTATTTTTATCATTTTATAAGATCTAATTATTTTTTTCTTAAAAATTTCAGAAAGGAACTCATTTACTTTTGCTTTGAATAAAATAATTTCGATCGAATTTTTAGAACACCTTCTTTAATAAATTTTTTTCTCGTGCTTTTAGAAATTGAAACTGAAATATTTACTCTGAATTTGTTTGTTAATATATTATTCATTATAGTTTGCAATGAACGTGAGTAGTAAGAAATAACGTTTTCGGGATGAACGACAAGGAACTTTTTACGTGATGAATAACGTGTCGTCCGTTTGCTTATTTTCGGCCATTTGGCCGGAAGGATAAAGGGACTGGCGAGGTCCCCTACTCTCTACGCTTAGGTATACGAGGGGGAAAAGTATTGTCTTTTCCCTCTTTATTCTCGGGTCGGAAAGGGAGCTAAGCGAGAAGCTGCCATTTTGTACAGGGCCCTTGGAACAACCAGGGGCACGCCGGGGTACAGTCCCCCCTAGAAATCGACGGCAGGCTTCGTTTACCACCTGCCTTTATTTCTTGTCGTTGCAACTCCATGCTTGTAAAATCGGCTATGCTTGTAAAATAACTGTCGTTCCTTGCAGTCGTGTTTCGTTTGAATTTTTTCATCTCAAACAACGTTAAAATACAGTTAATTTACAGATTGTCTCGTTTTGTCAAAATAACGAAAAAAAGCAATATTTCTCAAGAAAATGAAATTCGCTAGAATTTTATCCGAATATTATTAGAATCCTGATCAAATTAAATTCGATCGATCCAATTTTATATAAATTTAATTATCAATAAATTTAAGTGTCAATTACCAAATAATTCTCTGACACCTAATATACGATTTCTTTTTTTTTGTTGTTGTTAATGAAAATTCCGATTCGCGCAAATTTCATTTCCCATTTTCCCGTTTCGTTTATGCAGCCGGCATTTCCCCTACTTCACGACTGCGCCAACTGGTTGGAAGAACTCCGTGAGGCACAATCTGTCGCTGAATAAGTGTTTCGAGAAGATCGAGAAGCCGCCCGGCAATGGTAGTCAGCGAAAGGGTTGTCTCTGGGCCATCCATCCGTCGAAAGTGGCCAAGATGGACGAGGAGGTACGGAAATGGTCGAGAAAGGATCCGAGCGCGATCAAGCGAGCCATGGTGAATCCGGAGCAGCTGGAGTTCCTTGAGCGAGGTGAAATGAAGTACGAGGGAGACAGGCATGATGAGGCATACGATGACGCAGAGAGCTACGCGGATTCCGAAACTGGTGGGTCCGTGGTAGACGAGACCATCAACGACGACGAGAACGTTACGTATGATGAAACCAAGCAGATCGACATTGTCGACGACGACATCGTTGTGGAGCAGCTCTACGAGGATCTTGATCTCATGAATGCCACCGAGCTACTCGACACGCGACTAAACAACTTTTCTAGGCAAGAGCAGCCATTGGTGTACGAATTCGTCTCGTGCTCGAAGCGCCAGAAAATGTTGACGGGCAACGATTTTATTTGTCAACCTGTCCAACGACAGGACGCGGCGTCGCCCCGGAAAAAAGCGCACCTCGTGGCGTTACGGCCCGGAGGCACCGCTCCTCCGGGTGCCGAATCGCTTCTCGAGGCGGATTAAATCCTCGGAACACATTTATATGATCTCCTATTTAAATATATACACGCGGCCAAGTACACACACCTCCTTTTTTATTGCCAGACCATTGTAAATAATTGCGTCCTGTAACTTTTTTTACAGTCTGAGATTTTGTAAATACTTGTGTTTTATACGACGATGTACCTTTTTTATACAATGCGCTTGTACATAACTGTAATTTTTAAGTGTACAAATATCTGTACATACACAATGTACAAAGGCTATTTTTTTTTAGAACCATAATGTGGGACCATCCTGTAGGCATGCGCATAGAAAAGTTCTTCAAACACAAATGGTTATTTAATATTACTCTACGCATGTTCGCATATTTACAAGAAAATAGCCATTAACAAGCAAGAAAAATTCCGAACCGATTAAATCCGATGACAGAAGGTGCTTGCCCGGGGACGACTATTGTGTATCACTAAGTTAGCGCTCGCCTAACATGTCTAACGGCGCCACAACAATTTTATAATAAACATTTTTTAATGATCCATTAATCTCTCGATCTTTTTATTTGCAACTCTCGAAAAATACAGAACACAAATAATACGCGTCAGCTTCCACGTACCGTCCGCGATAGAAAATAAATTAACACGAAGCTCACGAATCGTCACTGCCAAGAATGGTCAAAGATAAAATAAGAACGTAGCGGATTAGCATATAGATTACGTAAGGATAAGACACGCGATCTCATATCGATCTTTCGAGGACCGTAACTCATTCAGTGCTACTCCTTTATGCGTGATTGTTACATAAAGTTTTTTGAGAATCTTTTTTTTTTTTTATGAAATCGTATTTAGCTCGTGATGATTTTTTGTGTATTATATATATCGACTGATATTGCTAATTAAAAGTAGGAAATTCCTAATTTATTCTAATTTTAATTGGTATCAATTTTTTACGTTGACAATTTTAGGATTCCAAATTTATATAAGGGAATGTTCGAATGCTTATAGAATATGGATGAAGTTTCGATGATAACATTTTGTTTCCCATTCATATATTTGTGGATTTCAAAAATTTCAATAAATTTTTAATAGACGAATCATAGAAAATTTTATCTCCTATTACAACATGAAGTTTCAACGACGATTTTTCTTTTTGATTAAAAATTTTTGATAAGTTCAAATAAATGAATTTGTCATAGTTCATCAATTTAAAAAATTCCAGTGTGAGTTTTATTTTTATTAAAATATGGACGAAATTTCGACAATAAATTTTTCCTTCTGATGTTAAAAAGTTCCGATAAATTCAAATAGACGTATTTGTCGTAATTTTCAAATTAATTGTTCAGTTTCATCTTTATGAAAATATGAATAAAGTTCCAACGGATAAATTCTTTTTCTTTCTGATGTTAAAAGTTTTCAATAAGTTCAAATAGATGAATATGACATAGTAAAAAAATTTTATCGTTGAGTTTTATCTTTATATGAACATGAATAAGGTTTCAATGATAAATTTTTGTTCTTTTATAATATTTTTAATGTAAAAAATGTTTGATAAATTCGAATTGGATTTGTCGTGCACCACACATTTTCAGAATTTCATCGTCGAGGTTTCATCCGGTTACGATATGGCGTAATTGTACATTGTATTTACATGTATATCGTTCGCTGCGTTCGAACGTAATTTCATTCCACGCGAGCAAGACCAAGCTCTAACGCTTACAAGGCATTTAGATAAACAAATAGGTGGTTGTGATTGAAAGAGAAAGAGAAAAAAAAAACGAGCGAGAGTGGTAGTATAAGATAGCAATTAAAGTAGCGTAGTTTTTGTACCTGTTTGTAATATTTCTATATAGCGTTAATGAGTGTGTAACTTTCGTGTAAAAAAATTACACGAAATTAATGCGTAAAAATTGTATAATGTGCAATGACTGCAACTTTATAATAAAACATTGATAAGCGTACTTCGCGTCTCGAGTTCGTTGTCGCGTTCGTTATATGTATTTCAGTCCAATTAACATCGTGGCGATCATCGATAAGTTCCTCTTTCAATTTTTTTTACGTGTATATATACAGGTAATTAATTTATGCGATTCGATTGTATTAAATATTCCAAGTATCTTTTTCTTGTTAAATATTTAGCTTCACGATCGCGGACGGGTCCATGGAACATTCATCCCGCTTACGTAATCTGGCGTGAAGAGAAAAAAAAGAGGAAAAGGGCGGAGAAAAAGAGAGAAAGAGAGAGCGAGAGAGAGAGAGACGAGGGTTGACACATCGTTCTCGCATCTGCGTGCATGCGTTTATCGATACGCAACCGCCGCGGACGCGTGTCGTCCGCATGTCGATTACATACGATCGGCGATAACCAGTTTACGCGCGTACACACCGCGTCGACGGGGCCCTCGTCTATTGAAACGGGCCGCGTGCGATTCATTCGGTTCGCCTGGTGGAGCGATAGAAACGAAGAAAGAGAGAGAGAGAGAGAGAGAGAGAGGGGGGGGGTCTTCCGCCAATGGAACCGGTTTCTCAGTCGAGCTCTGATCACAAAGAACTCGGCCGCGCTCACGCGAGTTCGCCACCGCACCGAGGTCCTCGGTTGCGGCTCCGACTTCGGGTCTTGTCGCCTCGACAATTTTCACTGATGCTCAACATTTCTATCATTGTAAATTAGTTTTAATTTCGGTTCAAGTTTTTATCTTTCCATAATTCTAAGGAATTTTCAATTAAAAAATTATATTTTCCTAATTCTAGAAAATTGTATATTTTTCAATCTTAAAAATTAGAAATTTGTGAATTAAAGAATTATTATACAAATTGGGTAATCTTGCAATTTTTCTAGCTCTGAGGATTAGAAGAAGAATTAGAGCAAATTAAACCGAGATTAAAGTTAATTTTTTAGTAAATTAATTTTAACGAATTGATGTTCATTTTTACTACCAATGTACATTTAATTTATTCCCTAAAATGTTTTTTTAGAGAGGAATCTTACTTTAAGAAAATACAAATTGTGTGAGCGAGTCTTGAAAAAGAGAGGCTCAATTTTCAATCTTTAGGAGTGAGAGATTTCACTCTACACAGAGTAAGATACAATCTTACAGTTTTAGAGAATACTTTTTATACTTTTCTAATTATTAGACATAGAAAAAGTAATCAAGATTAATGTTAATCTACATTGGTAGAAACGGGCACAATTTCTGTACATTTGTAAAAATGAACACGAGACAATTTTCCTTCAACGTTCCCGATCGTCTCGTATTGGTGAAATCGATGACGGAGACTCGCCCGCATTTCCCGTGCTAAATCGTAGATCGGAAAACGAATAAAGAGGAAGGATTAAGATGCATCTTCCACAGAACTAGCTGACCCGTTCCGTTCGATCGTCCGCACAAAGGCGATCCTTGGTACGTCCGGCCGCGCGGGAATTCGCGCATATACGTTCTGATACATTCCGAGTGTACGTCCTGCCCCTTTTGCCCCCCCCCCCCTCTTACCATCACTTCTGTATTTATCAGTTGCATCGCCGCGGACGTTTCGTCAGGTGTTTCGAGCACTCGACCGAGGCGCGCGATCAGGATCGGTTTGTGGCCGCGAGGAGCCCCGGGATAAAAATCCTTAAATAAAAAATTAAACATCGTATTCGTTTCGATAACTTCTGTCATATTTTTTAGGATTTGTTTAAGATAGAAGGGGAATACATATCATTTTATCTCAAGCAAGAAAAATATGACGAAGCAAAAGTATGGTGTCCAATCTCTTGAGGAAAGGAGAAACGAAATTTCTGACAATTTATTCCCTAAGATTTATAAGAATGAGGAACGTTTCGATCAGTAAAGAGACATTCGACGAAAGTCGCAATTTCATCGAGTTCCAAAACTCCCATTGAAAAAGGAAAGAAAAAATCCACAGTAGAGAGCTTGCCTGCCTCGCTCGAAAGCAAGTTCGCTACTTTGTTAGCTGCCATCGTCATCGATGCTACGGTCCTGATCGATACGGCCGATTCCCGTCGATTATCCCGGGCGCGACGCTTCGAAAACTCCCACGCTCATACTCGGGTTCTTACCGCTGCTGCGCTTACAAGCGCAATGAGTGCGCGATTAGAACGCTGCATGGCAAGGCCGGATAGATACGAATACGTACGCGTGACCTCGTGCCGATGCGTGTCGCGTGCGTGCGTACGAGGAGAGATGCGAAAGAGAGAGAATACGTATCGAAAGAGAAAGAGAGAGAAAAAAATCTTGAACCCACAACCGGCTTGTGGATCATGTGGGTGTGACTGAATCATAGTACTATTACTATACTACAGTCGAGTATTCGCGTATTCGTAGTACGTATTCTCCCCCTCCCTCTCCTCCTTCCTTTCTACTTTCCTTTGGAGCTTCTTTCCCCCTCCCTTTCCTCCCCCCTCCCCCCTTTCTCTCTCTCTCTCTCTCTCTGTCACTCACTCATCCTTTCTCGGTTTCTCTCTTTCTCTTGTTTTCTCGTTCC
>NW_017305485.1:1326297-1341242 GCF_001594115.1 Trachymyrmex septentrionalis
ACTCTCTCTCTCTCTGTCGCTCACTCATCCTTTCTCGGTTTCTCCCTTTCTCTTGTTTTCTCGTTCCTTCTCTCTCGTTCTCTCTTGTCTTCTCCCTCATTCTTTATACCTCTCTCTCTCTCTCTCTCTCTCTCTCTCTCTTCTCATTTTCTTTCTCTTTCTGCTCTTGCGTCTCCGTTTAATCCTTTCTCTTTATCGCGCAATTTCCAGTCGGGAAACGAGACCCCGGCACCGCACAGTTAAAAGGTTACACGAATATGCGCACGTGTTTCCTACGCCGTATATATATATATAAATTCTGTAAAATCTAATTTTTTTCCATCACTACTGGAACGTGAAATGGATTTCCGCGAATTGATAAAAAATAAATAATCTAATATGGCTTTCCATAACGTTCAATACTCGTCCCGTTGATTCTCCCGTCCAGCTGCGTGTCGCTTTCACGACACGCCATGTGTACAACGTCCCGACACGATGTCTATGTTACGTATGTGTTGATGACGTATCAGCTGTATCATAAGGGAAGGAAGAGCGAGTAACTTGAACCTGCACTCTTCCACGATGCAGCTATGCAAGCCAAGTTGCGCTGATATATTAATGACTTTCCCAGCAACGTTAAGTAAGAATAATCAAGCGAAAATAACGAATTGTTTATATATAATCTAGCTAATGTTTTTCTTCCCATTTTTTATATTTTTTTTCCACTGTCGTACGACTAGTGTATCATATATATATATATTTATTTCTATCTCGTATATATAGGTTTATATCATATATCTAATATTTATTTATTAAGTGAAATGAAACTTCACTTTCGATTCAAATGGTGATACGAATGAAAAACGCGCGCCCTCGTGTTTGCTTTTCTTCCTAGTTTTATTATCTATCAATTATTTATAGAACTCCGCTCCACACGTGAAAATCTATGTTGAGCGTGATTCTCTCAAAGGCGGCCACCCCGGTGCAATCGGGAGATAAGTTAATCTCACTGAATAGGAATTCTTGCGGAGTGAAGAGAAAAGGAAGGAGAAGTAGAGGCGGCCTGGAGAAGTCGGGCCGTCTCTAACCTACAAGGCGGAAAAGAGAGGAAACGCATACTGGCGTATTATGCTCGGCAGACATCGTAGGCGCGATTCCTTTTCTTCCCTCCCCAACTCCCTTAGTCTTGTCTTCAAGTTTCCATCGCGCGAATGCGAGAGAGAGAGAGAGGGACAATCGAGAATGCATCTTAGACGCAGAGCCTGACTTGAAAACTGACGAAAATAAAGCGGGGTCCCCCTCAAAGTTTTATTCGTCGAAGTTTACCGGGTGAAAGACCAGAGCTTCAGTGCCCGAGGAAAAATACAAAAGTCGACAAAATATCAAAATAATGTTATTTTTACTCTTAACGTCAATAAAACAGTCAAATTTTGTAATAAAAAAATCATCATTTTGACTCTCATGACGTTAAAATAAAGTCATTTTGATCTTCTCTTGACTTATTGGTATGTTTCTTGGGTGGGATCAGACGACCACACACATTTACGCGTCTCTTTAATGCCGCTCTTAAGTATTCGCCCTCTCATCCCATCCGTTACGTTTCTTTCTACAGAGTGTCGCGAATGAAGTACGCGGAGATTTTTATCCTTTGTCAAATTTCGGAGGTAATTTTTAGAGCGAAAGTAGCCCACAATAATAGTGAAATCGAAATTCTTCGTTTCGATGTTGACCTTCGTCAGGTACCTCGTAAGGTCTTTCTTTCTTTTGAGGTCACTGTGGCAAGAGCACGGCCCTGGCCGATCCGACGGATAGTCTACACGGCGAAAACTTGACCGAGCAGCATGACAAAGGAACAGCCTTGAAGAAGAATGACCGCTTATTCCTATTAAATTGCATGTATCGGATGGTCGTTCTACTTGAACGGCATTTTCCACACAAAATTTGTAATTTTCAATAAACGCGCATCGCTTAAAGCGATGTTATTTCAGGAAAATTGATTTTACAAATATATAACGACTATTTAAATTGTTAAAAATATTAAACATAAAGTTGCACTAGAGAGTTGTGAGCGTACTGTATGTTGCGCATTACATAATAAATAATTGTAAAAACTTATGTCTTATGTTTGCATATTGCGTATGTATGTGAGTGTGTGTGTGTGTGTGTTTTGTTGGTATATATTATTATAGTTGCAATTTTGCTTGTACCAATGTAAATTATAGCGAAAAAAAATATATAATATAAAACTCTTGAAATTGCAATATTTGGAATTTTGACTTTTAAAATTCTTCTGAAACTTTTTATCTAATTACCTTTTACTTGATTATATTTTCTCCATATTTTACTGATTTTTTAAACAATTTAATTAATTAATTTTGTTAGTAATTGACATGATAATATTAATCAAGAAAATAATCAATAGTTGGTATAACCGCCATAAATTTTATTGACAGTTGGTAAAGTCGCGAATGATCTTATCAATAATCGATTAATTAAATAGCCTAGTTTACATTGTACAATTGATACGAGTACTATCTAGTAACTTTCTATTAAATTATTTTAGACTTGGTTAAAGGACGCGTGAGAGACAAGACTGGGGCTTAATTGTGTATAAATTGTGTCTAATCTTAATATTTTTTCTTTAGCTTAATAAAATATATATTGAATATTTTATAAAAGAAATGATAAATTTTTGTATCATATATAATATTCTTATTACAAATTAATTTTATTTCATCTTCACACAGACGCATACGTAATAAAATTAATAACAATTACTCTTGTTTGATTCCTTGAATTCTACCAACGGTTATTGGAAAAAATCCAATTGTCCATCACACAATTCAGTGCATTAACAGTTGTATGAAGAGAATGGCTTAATGATGCTTGCAACATGCATGTTAAAAAATCCTGACCCTTCTTTGACAGACCCTGACGCAAAAAAGCTTAATGATACTAATATCTAAATAAAATAATACATTAAATTAAGATTAGAGAAATCATTAATTTAATAGTGTTATATAAATAAAAATTCAAAATATATTGTACCTTCAATTCATGAGATATTGCAGTGTTTCATGATACCTGAGGCATATGTGGCACTCATTCCTCTATTAAAACACAAGTTGTATCTTTCGTCAGTCTAAAATAAATAAAAAGCATATAATCACGTGCTGTCCTGGGAAAAAATATTTTATTTATAATAATATATACAAAGTTATATATAATTTTATATAATTATGTATAAAACATTTTGTCCTGGGGTAATATAAAACTTTTACATTACTAAGGATTTTAATGAAAATTTACCTGTACAATCTACGAAATTCGTTCTCAGAGATGGTAAAAGGATCAGTTGTATCTCTAAGCATTCTTCGTATAATTTTGATAAGTTCAAAGGCTTCTTCGTCCTCTTCATCGAGTAACAAAATTGCTGCCATTTCACTTTATTTTTGTTTATAGGCAAAATTAAAATCGGGAGACATTGATAGTGTCTCGGCGTTAAGCATGTCGAGACACTGTCACTACCAATACTGTATAAATGAACGCACCTCATATAAACTATATCACCTCAATTATACACCTCAATCATATTTTTCGAAAAACGTGGCCGACTTCGAGTGTGCATTACATTACATCACCGATAGAATCCCTTTATTCATCTCGACGCGCATCCATGCGGCACTGAAGTGTCGTACTCGTAAGGCGCCCAATGTTTGGAACATCTTCTATTTGCGCTTTGATTGCATCGTCCTTTTTTCGTTACTTCTGCCTGGTTCGAGGTGGCCGGTGCATTGCTTTCCGATTTTGTTTTTACTATATCTCGATTTGGATTAGACTGGCCACGTTAAATCCGGCTATACAGGAAAAAACCTGGGCCACTCAACATAGAAGAAGTTGTCGGTGTCGTTACATACATATTGTAAACAATTGACGACACAGAGAAAAATCAGGGCGTTCCCTCGTTTCGATTCCAGGCCTGGTCTTTCCTCCTGAATGTGACTTTCGCTCTACCACAGAGCCACACAGCTTTGATGCTGTTGATATCTCTGTTGTGTCTATACCTAGTAAATTTCTTATAATATTTTATATAAGTTTGTTTATGCGGTTACTGCCGCAAATGTCGTTCCGCGATGAGAAAATTCACTGAATTAACATTTGAAGCCAAAATGGTGTCGAAGTGTTATTATAACCTGATTCTGTTAAAAAATCGAAAATCCATACAGGAATCTGGAAGAAGAAGAAGAATTTGATTCTGTTATTATCGAAAATGCCCGGTTGCTATGTTGAAAATTGCAAAAATCGCAGCGAAAGAAGCTGAAGTTTTGAATAATCGCGCGTTATGGAGCCAAAATGGCGGCAGTTCGCGGTATTTTGTTAATTTAGTGACTTTACTTCGTAAGTACGAGAATAAAGGAACTCGTAGAATAAAGGAACGACATCTGCGGCAGTAACCGCATAACTACATAAATGAACGCATCCTATATAAAATATCTGCGCAACGACACTGACAACTGTCGGTAGATTGTAATGCCTGTTCTACAATAGGTCGCAAGTCGTAAGCCGTAAGAAATTGGCCAATCACAGTTAAGTGTGAGAAGAATAATCGACTCTGGCCAGGTTGTTCCACTCTTTGGTAAATTTTACCTGTTAGGTAAATCTGGTAAATCACGCATGTAATTAGGTAATCTTGCTATTACTTAACGGGTAAAATTTATCAAATGGTGAAACAACCGGGCCTATGATTGGTTAGTTTCTTACCGCTTACGACTCTGTTGTAGAACAAATCTAAAGATAGTTACGCGCCCCAGGCTTTTCTCTGGTCTAGGGATTAAGGAAAGATTGATTTATACGGTTTACAGCCCTGTGATATTTTCTAGAGATTTCTAAAAATACATTCGCGTTCGCGACTTGTATTTTATATTTCATGGTTCGTGATCTTTTTGCCGCGTGATTTTATAAAATCCGTTTTCAACATTTCGCCGGTGTTATAATAACCTACAAATTTGCAAAACTGTCAGGTTAGTTAGGAGTATGGGCGATATCGGTCACGTGGATATGTTGCCCGCCGACACCACTCGACTGGCCGCTGATTCCGGCTTCAGCGAATTGTTGAGATCGGCTGAGCAATTGTCCGCAACCGTCGAGGGAAATGAGGATCTGCCGCAGGTCGAAAGGAATCTACGACAAATATTGGAGGCGTCCAACGAGCTATGGTCTCGGGTTACGCAAACAAGCACACAGGATAACGAGGCACAAGCGTAAGTTCATCCCAGTTTATTCCTGGCTACATATGATAAACTTTTTGTAGACTTCACAGCAATTCGAAATTTTTTGCTTTCCGATTTATTACTGCATTACAATTAAAACATTCATGTTAAACATACTTTTGAACAAGAGATATAGATAATACAGTGTAACACAGTGAATCACTACATTTTCGTTATTTGCCAATTTTAAACAAAGATGAAATGATTGAGGAAGGTACTCAGACGATAGAACGTTTTCCAGCAAGAGACACAAATGGCATTGTAACATAGTGGATCACTTCGTTCTTACATTGGCAAATAACAAGAATGTAATGGTTTACCGAGTGATTCACTGTTACACTATATCTCTTGTTAGAAAGCATCAACAGTGAATCATTATATTTTATTGTTTGTCAATGTAGAGGTTGCGGTCAAAGTCTAACTATGAATTGAAATATTTGATTGGTTAGAAGAAAAAAATTTTATGAATTGATCAAAAAATGCTTTACAGCATTTGTAGTATTGGCAGCGTTCAACAGAAAAAAACTAATCAGCGTGCTTTATTATAATTGGTTCTTGCCTTTAGTTCTTTGCTAGATTTATAATTGATTCTTATATTTGAGAGTACAGTCCTAAGTACAGTCTTAAGATATCATAAGTCAATCAGAGAGCTGCGTTAGCATTAGACATTATTTAAGGTGGTCTTAAAATAAGAATGGACTATGAATTCTGCCCTAAGCATAGGAATCATATTAAAGAATCACTAAGAGCTAACTGATTAATTTTCTTTCTTCTCGAACGCAGCCTTTGTTTTAACCATATTTAGAATGAAGTGATCTATTGTACTTTCCAGCAAGAGATATAGGCTGTATTCAAAAATTTACTGCATTGAAAATTTACAGTATTGAAAATCTATAGTATATGTGACATAAACTATAGATTTTTAGTACTGGCAATAAATTTTGGAACACAGCCAAAGTTGCATAACAATGAATCATTATATCTTTGTTGTTTGCTAATGTTAAACTAATGTTTAATTGCTGGATAAACTGTTGGTATTACACTGTGTCATGTACGTCCTTCTAGAAAACACTCATAGTGCTTTCACATAGCAAGAAACACAATTGATACAATGTAAGACAGTGAATTATTATATCTTTGTTTGCTAATGTAAGAATGAAATGATTCATTATGTTATGCAGTATTATTTGTAGCTCTTGGAAAATGCTTTATATCTTAACTGGATATCTTAACTGGAAAACAACATTTATATAAAAATAAATGTTTCAGTCATGTCTTACTGGGCTCCCGAGGAGTAGATCTATCTCAGATTTCGCAGAAATTAAACTCTCTTAGTACGAGACGTACATTTGAACCATTAGATCCTATTGCAGACACCGACATTGTTAGTTATCTCAGGAATGAAAAAGAAAATGCGATTCTTTCCATCATTGAACAGGTCCATAAGGATGTATGTAAAATAATTAAATATCTATATATCTAGATTGAATATCTGTATATCATGGAGAGATTAAGATTGGATGTATTCTTTTAGACATTTGAGCTTACAAGGGCTCAACAAATGGAACATATGCTGGGTGAATGGAAGCAAATGCGTTTTGAGATAATAAACGCCATGACTGCGCCATCCGGCGAGCTGGTGGATTTGCGTGGTGCTCCGCAGCGTACAAAACTAGCCGGTTCGATGATTAGTGGTCTCTCCAGCATAGAAGTTGCTTATGTAAAGGAATTGCAGATTTATAATGATCATGTGCTCAAAGGTGTTACGCGGCCCAGTTTGTTTAACACGTTCCACAAAGCTTCCGAGTCTTTTAACGACAAAAAGATTGTGGATCTGTGGCAAATGGTAAAGTGTATGGTCGATATTCCGCCAACACCTAGAGGAGATCAAATTAAATCCAGAAGTAGCTCTGCAATCGAACAGAGAATTGTCTCACAAGCCAGAAAGTATTTGGAAAATCGATATAGAGATTTCATGAACTCCATAATTAACGAGAATTTGGTGCAGGCGAAACGAGGAGGTGTTCCAGGCACTGTACCCTTGGTCAAGAGCTTCGTGGGTGTCAAAGTACAAAATCTGAGAGATTTGGAGGATACTAAGATGGAAGACAAACCGTTGTGGCCGTTAGTATATTACTGTATGCGATCTGGAGATTACAAAGCCGCGCTGCAATGCCTGAATCAATGCGGCACGGAATTTCCGGAATTTAAAGCGGCTCTCGAGGAAGCTTGCGACGATCAGCAACATCGTCCGAGCAGTCGGGCCGAGTCCATTCTAAAACTGCACTACAGGAAACAAGTACGATCCGTCACTGATCCTTACAAGAGAGCAGCGTATTGCGCGTTAGTTCCTTGCGAGTTGGATGATTTCCACTCCGAAGTGATATCCACAGCTGACGATTACTTGTGGCTAAAGTTGTGTCAAGTAAGAGATCAGGCAGACGTTGAGAATAAACTTACGTTGGATTATCTGCAGACTACAATTTCAGAAATATATGGTAATACTAATTTTTTTTAGATAACCGATAGTTTTTTTTAGATTTTTAGAAGTCTTAATCAATGCCATTTTTAGGAGAAACTTATTATCACGCACACGAACAGCCGTTTTTGTACTTCTCAATGCTGTTTTTGACCGGACAGTTTGAAGCAGCGATAGAATTCTTAGCGACAGGTGCTGGAGCAAGGCATTTACCGCACGCTGTCCATCTGGCGGCTGCTATGCATGAACATAATTTGTTGGCTGTCAGTCAAAGCGTTTTAGCGCCTTTGATAAGCGTAGATCCTGCCGATAAGCCGCCAGCGAAAAGACTAAATTTCGCTAGATTGATATTGTTGTATGTTAAAAGATTTGAATCATCAGACCCAAAAGAGAGCCTTCATTATCTATTTTTATTGAGGTATGATTCTTAATTTCTTATTTGAAATCAATCGTTAAATTATAAGCATGATAATCACATTGACGTTTTGCTTTTAGATGTATGAAGGATCCATACGACCGTAATATGTTCGCCGCGTCTGCCGCAGAAATGGTAGTAGATGCTTCTCCTGCAAACCGCGTTTTGTTAGTCGGAAAACTTGACAAAGATCGCAGACTTCCAGGGATCTTAGATCAATTCCAAATCAATACGGATGACGTGATAAACATATGTGCCGAAACATTGTATAGGAAAGGTCTGCTGGAAGATGCAGTTATGATGTACGATTTAGCTAGGAATCATGAGAAGGTTCTCAGTTTGATGTGCACACTTTTGACGCAAGTTGTTAGCCAAAGAGGACCGCCTGGTTCTCTCAGAGGACGATTACAAGCCACAGCGATAGATATCAGTACAAGGTATAATTTACATGACTGAAGAAATTTGCATCGATCATGCAAATTTTTTTAAATTTATAAAAAGCTTGATATTTATGATTATCGCAAATCTTTTCAGATACAAGGATATTGCAATTCAAGCGCCTTCAGAAGTAGTATCTTCATTTTATACTTTGAGGGACCTTATGGTTTTCTTCGATCAATTCCACAATGAGCAATATCAGAGTGCGCTCAGAGTAAGTACATTTTTAATTAAGTAAATAGGTAAGAATATGTTTAGAAAAGGTCACTAGTCAGTTTAAGAGAGAAGGTTTAAATAATACTATATTTCCTTCAGACAATCGCGGATTCGAAGATGTTACCTCTTCAAGTAAAAGAAGTTGATGAAAGAGTGAATGCCTTACGTCGAGTATCGCCAGAAGTGGCTGGTACATTAGCTGATGTTCTTCTGGCCACTATGACGATATTGTATCGTCAATATCAGAAATTACGATCGGTAGAACCAGGTGATAAAATTGCGAGGGAGCAGCAATTGCACGATCTCCGAGAGCAAGCCCGAGCGTTAACGAGTTTCGCGGGAACATTACCATATCGCATGCCAAACGAGACGAACAGCAAACTCGTACAAATGGAGATTCTCATGCATTAAAATAGAAAATTTATGAACAGCAAACATGTAATATAATAATTATACAATGTCATAGTTAAAGTTATGTAGCAGTTTTATAATTATAAATTTAAATATTATATTGTGTGTTTGCTGGGTATTTTAGACTATACTATTTAAGTATAGTCTATATATTTGCTAGTTAATTTTATAATATTTCTAATTTAAAGTGTAACGGGTTTGCATTTCTTTCATCAGAGCAGCAATTGACAAAGAACAAACTTTCAAAGATTCAACATTTCGGTTTAAATCTAAATATTGTATTATATATAGATCATATAGAATGTTGCAAGAGACTCTGTAAATTGCAAGAAAGATTCCGTATGATACTCGAATTATTTTTGTATTTCTATTTGTAAATGTACGTGACATACTGAATATAGATTTTTGCAAATACATTATCCATTAATTTAATAAGTACTGAACACAATGATTAATATTTCCAGTTTATATTACAGTTTATATTGCTGTTTTTACTAATATTCCATCTGGTTTTCATTTTTATGCTAAAATTATTTGTATTATCTTGGTGGATCTTTGCAGTCTTCGGTATTATAGGATTTCAAAGATGTTACGGATATCCCACAACTGAGATCTGCAACCTTACCTTCTTTCACCTGTAAAAAACTTTTTGTAATATATACGTAGACCATGGAAAAAAATTAGAATGATTTTTTACATACCGCTCTGTAATCCAAGAACATTTCCTTAAAAGCCAAGAAATCTGTTATTGTTGATAGTACTTCAAAAACTTCACCTTCTAACTCTGTTTGCTTCTGCTTCTCACTGAGTTTCATCACATTGTGCAAGCATGCGAGAATGGGAAAATTATTAGAAAATTATTATAAAAGTCTGAAAAATGGTTCCTATTATTGATTATATTTTAATTATAATCACTTTAATTGATGTAAAAGAGTGTCTACTGTGAACTGTGGCATGACTTTCTTTAAATAATCCACGATGTATGCCTCCACAGCTTTATTCTGAAATATGTAAAGCGTGTCTCAGAAAATCGGCAGCAATTCAGAGAACTTCGAGGTTTTTAACGAAAATAAAAAATCTCACATATTCGTTGAATATATCGGTGTAAATTAATTTGTTATCCTCTACTGGTTCGAAAACGTCCCAATACTTTTCTAAAAATTTATTCTGAAGGGCTTGAAAGTCTTTCTCTGAAAAATCGATTTATTAAATCGTAAAGCTATTAATTAAGAGCTTAGATTAATTGATCCTACACTATTAGTAGATTTTTTTTAAATATAATTAAGATATTTGAGATGTTTCTAATACTCTAACATTACATTGTAATTTTCATTCTTAATGATTTACAATTAAATAAACATTGATAATGTTCCATACATCCTTTAAATACAAAGGCTAAAAAAACTTTTTTAAGTTACAAAATAATTTTGTTAAATATAATGTGTATAAATAGTATCTATACTTATACGTTTAGCTGGAATTTATGAAGCGGAGGTGTTCTGGAAATCTCACGCGAGTAATAAAGAATTTAGAATTCTTTAATCCTGTCGATGTGTTCAAATTGACTATATGATCATATAGTTTGAGTCAATGATTGATTAGAAAATTTTAAAAAATAAAAAAACAGAAAAGAGGTTTTACATTAAAATTGTAAAATAAAAAAAAATTTTTTAAATAAAATATTAGTAAGAAAATTACATTTTTTGGGCCAAACATATCCAAACAAGTAATAAAGCTCTATGAATTAAAAATTGATTTCTTCGGAATAATTGTTATACCCAACAATAAATCCTCGATATGTCCAATCACTTCGTCGAACGAACGGTCTTCTTCGCTCCTCGAAATTCGCTTTGCATCTTCCGGATTCAACAAATTCGGCTCTATTTGAAACATTTATTTTGATAAAAAAAATGATTGTATAAATATTTTTGGCGTTATTGAACAAGTGAATGAACCACCCTCACGAAAATCAAGTAAATACAATTTTTAGTTGACACGAACCCATGTTTTTCTCTTTTTACAGTTTTAGGCGTGTAAAAATAAGGCACTTGCTTAAGCTACAAGATAAAACCGCCTTGATCGTAAACTGATAATTTCCTGTCGAATTGCAGAAATTAATTGTTGCTGTGTGCAATGACAGAGGCGATCGTTTTATCGATCAGAATTTTTGCGAGGTTAGATTCAGTTAATATAAAAAATAAAACAATTGATGCATTTGGGGAAGAATATAAGTTTTATTTTACATATATCGCGATATATTAGTTGTGAATTAAATTTTAATTGTATGTATTGGATATTTATAAATAAATATATAAATATCTTATATCTGTGCAACTGAAAAAGTTTCATGATGTAGTACCAGAGGAAATCAATAGATGGCAACAACTTTTAGTTTCCAGCTACAATAGAATATTCGTGCAACAGATGGCGACACCATTCAGTTTTTCCATTTGCAAAAAGAGCAATATTTACAAAATGCGTATTTTAATGTATTCTGCGAGAAATAGATGCCTTGATTTCAATTCGCAAATTTTGCTACTTTTTAAATTTCAAACTTCATGGTTTTCTCTAGTAAATTAAATTTTTGTTAATTATATTTCTAGTCCTGAACAAAATAACAGGTCATGTCAAAATGACGTTAAATTAAATCGAAAAATTTTTAATAACATTTTGAAGTAATTTTGATGTTAAGACTCTTTGTTGTGCTTCAGCTTACTTTAATTCTTGTATTTGCGTACTTTAGTCCATTTTTCAAATTGAGCTTATCGCATCGATTATATTACTTTGCGATTGATATAGCTTATAAATTTCAAAAAAAATTATATATAGTTAAATTGCGAACAATAAAAAATTCATAAATTCAAACAATTTCGAAATACAATGCAATATTTCAACAACAAAAAATCCAAAAAAGCGAATGAGAGTCAGCATGAGTAATTAATACACAATCTTAAATCTTTATTTCAGAAAATAGGATCTTTATTTTAACAAATAGTACGTTTCATTTCACTTTGGAACCATCCTCAGCAATACAATTTCAAAATATCAATCCCTTCATGTCCAAAAAAAAAAAAAAAAAATCACCATCAAATTAACAGATTTGATGTTGTAATCTATTCGAAACATTAACACAATGATCTTATAAATATTTCGAAACCATTCTATCCAACAAGTTACAAATTAACATTAAAAAACTGGTGACTCATCCCAAGACATAGAAGGAATTTGTCTCGACATTGAATCAAAAACAATTAAAATTTATAATTAAAGAGTATCAAGTTAAAAAACGCATGTTGATCGCAGCTCGAACGAAATATGATTAATACATTTAATATAATAAGTAAGACATGTCAGGTCAACAAGGAAAATAAAAAGAAGAAAGAATAAAATCAACACATAAATAATAATTTGAATAAACCGCTGACAAAATGTAACTATTTAATGTCTTTTAATAATTGTATATCAGTTTGATGTGCATTATCTATATCTGAGCGTAAATTGAGACTATTTTGTTGCATGAGTATATGAAGGCACTCAGATATTAAACGCAATATTTCATTTTAACAAACTTGCCAAAATTTGTATCGCAATATGCATGCATCCAGACTGAAATTTTGCGAATAATAATTAATGAAATATCAACATATACATGTATTATATCGCACACTTCTGTTCTATATTTAAGGTAAAATTTATTATTATATAAAAAAATTATCATCCTGATATATATTTTTTCTATCATAATCGCTTCTGAACAATTAATTACAATATTTCTCTGATATCAAATCTTTATTATTCGATAAGAGAAGAGCCGTTACTGCAATGCTGTTGCAACGGGGAGAGAAAATTCTTCTGCTCACTTACTACATAACTTATATAATGCGCGCAACAATTTCATACCCCATGGAGCAACTTCATAAATTGGAATCTTTATCGTCGTCCGTGCTTGGCGCCAATATTTATGGAATTCGTACAAACTCGAGAGAGACCGCTTACGTGCGTCACGGCGAAATGCTGTGACGCAAATAGAATCATAGAGCACGTCGAATTAAATTTCGATGTGAATGTCGTTGTTGACGTATCGGGTCGGGGCGAAACGATTTCCAATTTACTCGTGATATACGGAAAAATCGTCAGGATTCGTCGGAAAATAATATCGTTTTGTTTTTTAATTCGGTGACTTTAATTATTAAAAGTGATATACATATTTTATAATTCGTCCTTTTCTCGAAGCTAATTATTTTTAAATAAGCGGCGATAATGCGAAGAATATTCTTGTTTTTTTTTTTGAAACAATAACATACGCCTATCTTTAAATAAATAATAATGAAATGTAGGTATGTGTGTGTTGTGTGTGTGAAAAGCTCTGAAAATAAATCAATAAAAAGAAGCAAGGTAGTCAATAAGAATCCACGTGCAATATAGACATTTATTGATATCCGAAGAACACATCAAGTGAAAAGAAAGTCAAAACGATCTTATTTTGACTCCATGAAGGTAAAAATAATTAACTATTTATTGACGTTAAAAATCGAAATAAAATTATTTTGATTTTTTGTTGACTTTTATGTGTTCCTTGGATAAGATGAATATTTATTGGTAAGATTTTTATATACACAACCTGTAATTATATTCAAAAACGCCAACATTTCATAACAAGGTTTTGGTCCTCCTTGTCTCTTTGATCTGATGAGAACAGGTTTGCGTTATCTACGCTGAATCCACGTATTTTACATGGAGTACGTGAAAAAAAATTCGTTGACATGATATCTACATGAATTTAACATTGTAATTTTATTGCTAAATCAAAATAAATTTTCTTCAAAATTTTAACATGAATTTTATGCAGACACACTTCCATAGAGATTTTAATACACATAGAATTACTAATAAAATTAAAGGGGGACAAAACAAGAAAATGGTAATATAGAAATTACTGTGAACAAATTCACATCGATTTTTACTCCGTGCAATTCACGTTCAGAAATTTTGATGCCGCGTCATTCATAATACGTTACATTCACGTAGATATCAATGAATTTTTGTCCGCGTAAATATACGTGGATTCAACGTAGACACCGCAAACCTGTTCTTATCGAGCAGTGCAAACAAAACCGCAAAATATTCCTGCTCGGGAAAACGATGTTAAGCAACGCATTTAATAAAATGATCGTGGAAAGATATAAATTAATCCAGCCACTGAAGTAAAATATTCAATACACATAAATTACGATCATTGAGATAATTCGATACGTACGAATTCAGTCAAAGTAGTGGTAAGATTATCGTCACTCAATGTAAGTTCAAATATAAAATAATAAATGATGGATACGGTAAAAGAAACCGTAAGTGGCCGGCAGTAATGTGATATAATAAATTGATAATATTAAAAAGTCTATAAAGAGTCGACACAGATATTAATGTGTAAATGGAAAAATTTATTAAAATGTTAACAAAAAAAAAATAGTAATGTTTCGATCTTAAATTTTTTTATCCTCGGTACAATTTTAGTAACGGTTTTAACTGACAAATTAAATAAAGTAAGATAAAAGTCGCAATAGAATGCATTTAACAATTTGTATAAAGACATGTAATAAATACATTGACTAGAGTATATCGGTGGTAATTCGAGATTGATTCTTCAAGATGTGATGATTTCAAAGCTTGGTACAGATATATGGCAATTACAAAGTTCTTGAAATATTTATATATATATAACGTATATGTGCAGTGTGAT
>NW_017305485.1:1341342-1355362 GCF_001594115.1 Trachymyrmex septentrionalis
GAGACTCTGAATCTGAATAGTTACATGTAGAACAAAAGTTCAGTCTGTGAGTTTGAGCGAGTATATTGAAACCCAGTAACTCATATTAACCAAAAATCAAAATGACTTTATTTTGATTCTTAACGTCAATAAAGAGTCAAATTTTGTAACAAAAATCCGGAAAAAATGTTTCATATATAATTATATAAAATATGTCTATATATATAAAACATATTTTTCCCGAGAAATCATTATTTTCTTTTACTTTCGTAACATCAAAATAAAGTTATTTTGACTTTCTCGTCACTTGGTGTGTTTTTGGAGAAGCAGTCTGTGTGAAATGAGTGTGATGTCAATCCTATGTAAATCTAACGTTAGTAATGAGTAATATATGGTAATGAACGAGAAATTAAAGCAGGCAATAAATGACTAACGATAAGAGATAGCAGATGAGAATGCGATCAGTAATCGGTCAACCGGCAAGATAAGGTGAGAATATGATTATTATTCATTTAAGTTGATAATAATATATAGCTGTCTTTAATAATTAATGCCAAATTAATATTTACTCGCATTAGTCTTTTTGTATTATATTCAGCGGACAGATAATAAGCCTCGTCACTGTCCTGTCGCTACGTTAAAGCGCGCCTTCGTTAACGCTTGGTAATTTCTTGGAAGTAGGATGGGCAACCCTCCGGCAATTCCCCGAATTCTTCAACTTCGGGGGACACTGGACGTACTGAATCCCGCTCGTTTGGAGACTTTGAACGAGCTCCGATCAACTTAATCGGCAATTAGTCCGAGCGGCAGAATTGCTCGCGGCAAAGTTTTCGACCGTATAATTCTGTCCTATCCTGATCCTTGAATTTTTTTTCTCTCGTAACAAACAGCAAAGGAATTAATTATTAATCCTACCAATTAATTAATATCTATGTCAACAAAATAATATAGGTATTGTATTTAACATGCTAATTGAGAGTTAATCAGAATAATTTAATCAGAGTTCGGTCGAATACATTCTTGGCTTATTTAGCTAGTCTTCTTTAAATCTGAATAATAATAGCGTGGTTTGTACATTGAGAAAAAAATAATCTGTTGCAATTATCATAATTTAATTTTAATTTATAGTCACTTTCGATACTGACTATATATTTTTACGGTACCAACTATAAATATAACTATTATAACTATACTAACATTACTAGCAGTAATTATAAAAATGGAGCTCCTAACCATATTTATTTTATCTTGCTTTATAATTAAGTCATAAATACTAATTATAGTCACAAATAATACCAAACATTCAGTGTACATATATACGCCAACATACGTTGCATGATACATAAATTATTTCAATGTATCCGGACGAAAGATATATTAACGGTTGTTTAATAAAATATATAGAGACATATTAAAATAAATTATAATTTTCCTCTGCAAAGGAAAGATATGTCGTTTCGTAGTTCAAATAATTTCAATTGAGGAACATAATTAATTAATATTAATTATCTATACTCTCTCATTTTTATCTGTCCTCTTTTATATATTTTATATATCTATATTTTAGCTATCATTGATGTCTTAATATTATTTTTTCATTTATATATGTATCATTTATTAAACTTGTATTTCAATTTCTAATTTTACACTAGCAGTGTTGGGTTTAGATTTTTAGGCAGTATTTTGCTGATGCCTCGTCTACTGATTGCAAGTTTTGTTTTTTATTAAATTTTTCTGCTGTATGTTCAATAAAGTAAAATATTCTTATTATTATTACTATTATTATTATTATTATACGATTCTCAAGTCGTTAATGTTGATAAAAACATTTTTGCATGTCGTAAGTATCAAGAAATGCCGTAATGGTATTGTATCAAATTTCGATACGAATTTGTCTCTAATTAGTTATAAGACACACAAAATTTATAATTGAGAGGTATATTTTGATATACGTTAAATTAGGTTATATTTACTGATACGTTAGGAGCGCAATATATTACGTAAACAATGTAGTGATAAACAATGGCATGAAAGAAACATTTTTACAATGGTCTTCTATTGTACCAACAATAGTTGATCGATACTTATCATCTAAAATAGTGCTGAGGCAACAGCAACAGCTTTTAGATTGACATTATGACGTGTTCAGTATTCATGCCTGTTGCCTTTTTTTCCCTTAACATTTAGAGGGTGAGGATCTATTTTTAAAATTTTACAATTTTTTTGAGAAAGCAATTCTATCATTGCAATTTATTATTTTTCATTGTATTGACATTGTTTCAATTATTGTGGCTTTCCCGTTTAAGGGAATTGTGTATTCACTGGCCAGTGAAATTATAAATATTTTAGTAAATTCGCTCACTTTGTAATTTTTCATCTCATTTCAAAATACACAACTGATTTCAATTATTTTTATAAAATATAAAATTATTATAAAAAATTAAAACTAAATTGACAGAGGTAGGAAAAGGAAGAACAATAGAATGTAAATGCTGATATTACACATTAAAAGTCACATGTCCAGAATTACACACAAATCTTGGACAGCACAGATCTAAAATACCATCTTTGGTATCATCTGACGCGATTGGTATATGCCAATTATCAGAATTGTATATTAAATCCATCGATTCGTGCCGTTGGCATAATCACGCGAGCGGTTAATTGCGTTCGATAATTCAAGACACCGACAAATCTTGTTAACGGAATTCCGCGGCAGTTGCGGTATCTTGTGCATCGTGTCAGCCTGACACTTGTTGGTACGCTAATTAACTAAAAGCATCGCATCGTGATAACGGCGGCGATACTAGTCGAGCATCTCCGATTTCGCCCTTTACGTCGGGAAATTCTACGAAACTATATAAAACCCGTCAATTCGTCGGTGACGTTATCGTAGACTTGGCGTTATTCGATAATTCAGGATAGAAATCTCGTTAACGTACACTACGGAATAACCGTAGCGGAAATCGTCATTCCCAACACGCGCTATATTCCCTTGGTCTTGTGCTTCTTGGATTGGATATAACGATCCTGAGACGGACAGAAGTAAAAATATGGAATATTGGAAATATAAATTAAAAATATCAAGTAATAATTTGTACGTCAATTAGAATTCTAACGTCGTCATCCTTCTCATTGTAACAACCAGGGTTGGGAAGTAACTAATTGCTTATAATGAAGTCACAGTTATAGTTACTTTTTTTCAGTAACTTAACTTACTTACATTTCTTCCAATATCTAGTAACTCATTTAACAGTTACTCTTACAATTACTTTACGTTTTAAACTTATTTGTCAATTTAATGTGATTAATTAAAATCTGAATTAAGAATAGGATCTGATTAAGAATAGGAAGGTCCACTACAAATGCTACGAAGTTTTTTGATAGGTTAGTAAATTGTAAACGTAAATAATTTTTTTCTTTGATAACTCTAATGATATCGATGTTACTGATATTGTTCTGTCATGATAACAGAAAAGCAACTGAAAAGTAACTGAAAAGTTACTTTTTTAGTAACTGTAATTGTAACGAGTTTTAATTTTTAGTTTCGGTAATTTGGAATTGTAACTGTAGTTACTCTCTTTTGAAAGAAAAAAAACTGTAACTGTAACTAGTTATTTCTACAAAGTAATTTTCTCAATCCTAGTAACAATCCCTTCTTGAATTTTCGTTGGGGAGATTTAGCGATAAATATATAATGGTAGTTGAGAGATTGTGACAGGTAAATGTGTTGAAAATAGAAATTAAAAGTATGCTTGCGTTATAGATCGATTTTTTTTTATTACTCTTTAAATTCTTTGTAATGGAATCTCAGTTTAAAGAATGAAAATTGAGCCAGTCTTGAAAAAGAGTGGCTCAATTTTCAACTTTTAAAGGTGAGATTTCATTCTTCAGAGAGTGACAATTTATTCTAAAAGTTTTAGAGAGTATACATACAGGACGAAATAATAATTTGTCTATCATGTCTCCATTACGATTTTAATATATACACAGTAAAGAAACATTTATTTTTTTCATGCGGGAATAATATTCTGCGAAACTATATCGATATTTATGTTTATATCTATAAGCGGAGTTAAAAAGTTCTGTTTCTAGCTTTTTCTCGTGAATATTTGCAGCGACTTTTTTTTAGCTTTCCAGGCTTATTATTAGCTTCAATCCTTCGATGAACTCGAACCGATATTTTCTTTGAAGTATATATCTTATCGAAAGTGATCGAATAGCCGATTTAAATCGACATTCAGATTACACGGAAATAAATTTATAGATATACGTTACACGCTTGTAAAATCGCAATTTGCAAATTCGTTTTTGATAATAACAATTTAAATAGTTGCTTTGACAAATTAAAACAGGCTGAAATTTTATATATATATAAATTATAATTTTATTTCCAAGAATTCTTATTTCGTCTATTTTGAAATTAAAACAGACTTTTTAAATAAAACTGTCCTTATTATTTTGTTCTATTATTTTTATGATATTTACAAGAAATAAAAACGCACGTTTGTACATTATCTCAATGCAAGTTTGAAAGTTGAAATATTCTTTCAAATAAAATTTTCAATTCCCTCCTTTAAAATTATTATCTCAATTAATAATTCCAATTATAGCATTTAAAAGAAATATTTCTTTTGCGTTTGAAAGGAGTATATTTTCTTGGAATTTCCCTCTCTTTCTCTTTCCTTTCTTTTTGTTATACGTATTTACAATTTCTTTTTTCTTTTTATATTTTTATTTATATCATTTTCGTTATTTGTATATATTTGTTTTCTTACTTTTCTTTTTACTTACCTTCATGTTCTTAAAGAGCTTGCCCTAAAATAGTGGTGTTTATTACACCACTATTGTTATTTCTCTCTTCTTTCTTTGCTTTACATAATTTACAATTTTTTAAATTTGCATCTATGTATATCATTCGTATTATTTATGCATTATACTTTCGTTACTTGTACATTTTTCTTCTTTTGCATTTCTTATTACTTACTTTTATGTTTCAAAAACATAAAAGTAAGTAATAAGAAAGGTAAAAAGAAGTAAAGTATTCTATGATCTTTCCTAAAATAATAATAAATCTAACATCTTGATCTCTTTCCTATTCTTACGGAGGAAGGAGGGGTGCATTTTGGAATGTCATTTGATTTGAAGGCAACTATTATAAATACTATAAATATCTATTTACAATAGTTCGCATTAAAAAAATGTGTGTCGATCGTGCTGGTCTCGGCGGCAGTCGGCGGTTACCGGCCGCGCGGAGTGGCGCGGTGCGTCGCTCGGCCGTTCTCGGCCCGCGTCGGCCGTTTCCGTCGATCTCTGCGGGGGCAGAGGCCTCCTACCCTCGCGCGCAGTCTCGCGCAGTCTTCACACTCTCGCGTAGGCGAACGGCGGCGCACGCAACGCGACGTCTCTCGGTCCGTCGTCCCTTCGTCCCGCGAGTGATTGGTTCTCTTCTCTACTCCTTTATCGGTTTGTCGGTAATAAACCCCAGTCGCGCATAATCTCTCGCGTGCTCGCGCGATCGCCGTCGCGGAACCATCGCCGTTGGTCTCGTGCCGTTGTCGAATCCGTGATAATCGGATACGCGCCACCTGCTGTGCGCGATCCGCTCGCCACCCTCGCACCACCCAACCCCGGTTGTCGTCGTTGTCGCCACCCTCTCCTCCGCCAACCCGTTTCGCTAGCCCCTCGATTGGAACGAATGTCCGTGGGCTCGCGTCGCGACGAATATCCCGCGAGGAGCGGAGGATCGTCCTCGCGAGGGAAACCGGCGAGGGAGCCGATCGTCGTCGATCCGTGATTCTGCAGTTCTGCACCGCGATCCCACCGAGCGGCTTCGAATTTTGGCGCGAGTGTAACCACCGGCGGCAACTTCACGCCGATCGTATTTAGGTGCGAACGAACCGGAGTGCGATCACACGTGACTATATTCGCGCCGTGAATTGTCAACGGTCGCCGGCGGATCTCTCCGCTCGCGACGTGTACAACGTCCGAAATTCGCGGCTACGTTTCGTAACCGCCGGTCGCACTTCGATCGTCGGCACCGCCGCGGCCGCCGTCGCGACGCTCTTCCGGACCCCCGGAAGAACGCGGCTGGGATTCCGCCCCGGGATACCGTATTCTCGCGTGTGGAGTTTTCGAACGAGTTCTAACGTGCGCCCGATGTGACGTCACGGTGGTGGCGCCATTAGATATTAGCCGAATAAGCCCCCGATTACTGGCACCCCCTTCGACCCAGTTCTCACTCTATTTGAGGAGTTCGAAAAAAAAGAATAAGTGGGCGTAAAGAGAAGAAGAAGCTTTGCCCGAAGCTTCTGGAGTAAAAACAACGGAGCGGAGCTCCGAAGGATCATCGGACCTTTTGTCGACCGGAGTGTGTTTTCGGAAGGTGAAAAGCGCGCGATCGGAGGATTCGCCGCGTTCGCATGCAAGTTCACGCGGTACCTTCGTGAAACTTGGCTCCGCGATTTTCGCCGAAACGCGAGACTGCGTTGCATTTGCCTGTGAATTTAAAAAGTACTCGGAGCCTTCAGGATCAGAGAAGGCGAAGAAGATCTCCATTGGGTGGGATTAGAAAAAGACTCGGAGAATCTGACTGTTGTCTCTGGATTCAAGAAATCTCGTTCTTGGAGCCTTCAGGATCAAGGAAGAAGATACCACTGAATGATTGGAAGAAGACACGGAGAACCTTCTGACTGTTGTCTCTGGATTCGAGAAATCGTGTTACTTGGAGCCTTCAGGGTCAGAGATATTCAATAGGGACGGAAGAGAAGAAGAAAAGAAGAAGAAGAAGATACTATCAGAAGTTCTCACTTATCACACAGCGGCGGAAAGAATCGCGAATGTTGGCGTTCGCGTGAAACCGAGCGAAGCGCGTTATCGAGGCTCTAACAGCCGACGGCTTCGACGTTTTGTCCAAAGTATGTTCCTCTCAGGACGCCCGTCGACGATCGGGAGAGAAGAAGAAGCGGAGCGAAGCGGAGCCAAGACGATCTGTTGACAGCGAGATTGTGACGCGTAACCGGCGCATTGGTTTTTTTTTTGTTCTCAAAAGGGATCCGTTATCGAATTGAGATCACCGCCACGCGCGCGCGCGTGTGTGTGTGTGTGTTGTGTGTATCCGCGAGTCATCGTACACGTACGATATGTGAGAGAAAAGTGTGACAAGGATAAGTCGTGGTAAAAAGAAAAAAAGAAAGAAAGATTTTCCTTCTCCAGCCGGAGTGGACAGCGCGAGTTCGTCAACTCTTTCACGCCACTTAATCCGGCCCGAGACTCTGCGTTTGTGTTTAAGTGTGTCTGTGTGCTTTTGTGCCGTCGTAAGCGAACCTCCACAAGCCATGGAAGCATCCGGAGTGATTGCGGAGAGGCTCCTGGGGATGAGGCTCGTCGGGATGAGATTCCTGGTGCTCGTCGCCGCCTGCTTGATTCCGACCATAAAAGGTGCGTATTATTAATTAATTTTTTACTCCGTCGAAATGAAGCTCGTGTCTCTCCGAAGACAAAAAAAAAAACGTATCTCTGCGTTTCGGGGATGTTCTTTACCGGGGATCGAATTGCCGCCGTAATTTCGACGATCCTTAATTCGAGATAAGCGAGGATCCTTAAGTTAAGTGGTTACTTGCGATAGAGGGAACGATCTGATTTATAATTAAAGGATTTTTCGCGATTGTACGGCTTTATCGGGTAGTTGTACGTGAAATGTTTGCCACGTAGCGGCGATTTTCTGGTAATTTGTGAGGAAATAGGGTTTTGTTTGCTCACTGAGAGAGAAATATTTAGTATTCGTGATTAATTGCGTGATTAAATAATTATATAATGATTACTTAGTGCTAATCGATATTTGCTAAGAAATTTTCTCGATTGGAATTCTCCAATCCAGTGTGCTTTAAATTAATATTTTTGCCTGAACTTAACACAATTTAATAATTTTTTTTTATTTCGAAGGTCAAAATTCGAGGACTAAAATTATACAACTTAAAATTGTGTAAGATTGTAAAAGACATTTGTTAGAAATAATTTGGATCTGGAAGTATCAATTAGAATTAATTATTCATATGAATTATAGTCATTTTGGGTATCAACTATAGTTTTTTTGAGTGCCTAATACCATATATATGATCATTATTTACTATTTTAGCAATAATGACAACAAAAATCGAGCTCCTAATGATAAGTTTATCATGCAATCATAGTTACAAATTCAAAACTATAATTATATTGATAAATAATTATACAAATGATATTCATATAAATTCTAGTCATTTTCGATGCCAATTATATATTATATTTTTTTAGACATATATAGGAGCACAAATATAATAATAATTATTAATATTAACACACACACACACACACACACACACACACACAAAATAACAATAATAAAAATGGAACTCGTAATTATAATTATTTCATCATGCAATAATAGTCACAAATTCAAAATTATATTGCATTGATAAAATAATCATATAAACGATTATTTAATATTTATAAAAATTATTGTTGAATGATTACCTATTTAATATTTATATGAATTATAGACATTTTCGCCAACTATACATTTTGTGAGATATATATGTAGAATTGTAAATATAGTTATTGTTACTAACATTATGGGAGTAATAACAATAAAAATGGAGACCCTAATCATTAATTCTTTTACTAATTATAATAATAAAAAATACCAAGACACTTTTCTCTCAGTGCATAGCAGAAAAAGGAGGGAATGGAAACAAAAAATTGAGCCACAAGGCGCAGTTTTTCATGTCGCTTCGTTACACGCGCCTCGCTTGAAGCTCGATAAAAAAAATTACCTATTTCCTGGAAGTCAGCTTTGGCAATTCCAGCGAAATCGTCGATTCCGAAACGATACGAGGCAGAGCTGTTTACTGGGGCTTCAAATTCAGAAGAAAGCCGAGTCATCGCACGTGCACAAGTTTTTTTCCACATTTTTTTCCACATTTTTCAGAATCGAAAGGTCTTTACAGTCTCGTCTCGATCGAAGCTTAAATATACCTGCATAGAGAGAAATATTGGAATATATTTTTAGCTCCTTCTTCTAATTCGTACATTAATATCCAATTTTTAAGGTTAACAATGAACTATTTTCCCACTGTTCCTACGCGCTAACTAATCAAACTAACGAACTGTTAACAACGAACCAACGTATTCTACTTTAATATCGTGGAATAATGTTGTACGACGTGGAATAATTTTCCCTGCAATTTTCTACGCTTTCGTAAATTTTTATTCGTAATTTGAAAAATCGCGAGTCTCGCGAAATGTGACGTGTGCTTTTGCAGAAGAATTTAACGCGATATGCAATACTAAATTATTAAAAAGGCAGTACCTTACGATTCTCTGTAAAGCTGAACTTTTTCCAGCGTAACATTTCGTATGCAATGACCCGGAAGATAAAGAGAAGGAGGGAGGGGGGGGGGGGGGAGGAAAAAAGATACAGGTTCCTCTATTCCTCTGCCGTTTCTATTATAAAAAATAGAAAACAAGATAGAAAGTACACACGGGCGCTACATTATGCAGCTGCATCCAATCTGGAGTCGATGTTTCTTCAATGCAAAGGCGGGCAAACGTTACTTTTGTCCTCGTTGTCTTTTTTTTTTTTACGAGTTTTCAATACTCGATATTAGATATTCCGATATAACTAAGCGCTAGATTAAAATCCGGTTTAAGTTAAAAGGCGGTCGGAATTAATTAAAGAAATATTGTTATGAGATTTTGTTATTTATTACAGAGTAATTTAGCGCGCGCGAAGGAGCCCGACGTTTTTAATCGTGTACAACTTTAGCAAGCTATTAACACTTCGACGTTCTAGTTGCGAAAACTCGGCTCCAAGTTTCGCTTAAAAAAAAAAAAAAAAAAAATTTTCCTGTTAAAAGCAAGGCTAAGAATTTCTTGCTTCCGTCAAACTGTACGCGCAAGTTCTTCTGCTTGAAGATGAGTAACCATAACGTATATTAAGTGCACTCACGCTACGTTATTTCTCACAAGTAATTTTAGAATGGATTAAATGCTAGCTAGACCTGCGGCAGTGCGGGAAATGACGAGAATTTCGGTAGGATTGAATTTTTAGGACAACGCGTATTTGTAATCCTTTCTAAAAGAAATATAAATAAATTAGTGATGTACGTGAATTTAGTAATTAATTTAATATTTAACTTTTATTAAGTGAAATTAAAGAATTTACTTGAAATATTTAATTAAATTTATTTACAATATCAAACAATTTATTAATAAATTAAATAGAAATAGAAATAGTAAAGTATATAAATTCGGTGATAAGTCCAGCAATTTGTTGACTTTTTAATTTCTCGTGGTTTATTTGTGACACAAAGGATAAATTGTGGTAGCGTATTACCTTTTCATAAACTTAACAATTATTATAAAATTATTGCAAGCGATAGCTATCTTTTTTTAAAAATAGATATCGAAAACAATTGGAAAGTGAAATGGTTTTCAGATAAACTTTTCAGATAAATCTTTGAATTGATTTTGTTGTTGTAATTTATCCAAATGTTTCATCGATTTATCTCAACCCCGGATTCTGCGCACCGGCTGTGGTCGCATTTTGAATTTACGATACAGTATCGATACGAACTTTTCGATCTTTAATTTACCGTTAACGCACATTTTCATGTTGCCGCCTCAGCTTTATTTCCTCTTTAGCAGCTGACGAATATACGTGTTCATTTATCGATTTATTTTCTCCATTTATGAATCTCTTAATTTATTAACGCTGTCTATGTTATTGGAAACGAAAAAGGATGCTACTGGAAAACGAGTTTCCCTACGGCAATAACAGCGCTTCTGCTTGCATAATGCGGCCGCGTTAAAAATATGGTGGCATCATTCGGCAGGCGCGAAACGCAGGAACGTAAATGGAGAAAAAAAAGAGGGGGAGAGGAGACGCGCGCGAGATATTTCATTATAAAATATGATTTAATTTTAAAGTGCCGTTACGGGACGGCCCAGTTTTCGCGTTCCGGCAATCCGGTCCCGCGGTTTGCTCCCTGCCGAAAAGAAAAATAACGCGAAAGTAACAACGAGGCTGCGCGCGCGCGCGCGCGCGGGATCGATATTGTAATGTGTTTGTCTATTAAACTACGCGAACTGAAAGTTTGCAAAAAAGAACCGTCTACGGAACGCTGCGCGCCTGGCGATATTCTATTATCCTGTTCCGCGCACTGATTTAATTGTGAATGGAAACGAATTTCCGCGATGCTGGACGTATCGCGAGAAAATTCTCAATATTACGCCCCGCTTTTTGCACCGCTCCCTAAGCGCACTGTGTACTATTTGTGTCATTATACTTTTATCGGTCCGGTGAAAAGCTCAGCGATACTATTTCCATCTTCTCGTTCTCGTGCGCCGATTTACCGGTTCCATTTTATATATCACTTCTGTATCCCGCGCGTTTATCGCGCAACGTTATAATTTTTCCGTAATTTGACCGCACGTCAGCCCCAGCATGAATTGGGTCGAAGAAAATTTTACCGCGGCATGTGCAATTCGTATCCTCCTAATTGGTTCGATTGCTTTTTAATGGACATTACGCGATTAACGCATTCGTTCGCAAACTTTGTCAAATTCTCATTAACGAATCGTTGTATATTTGTAACATCCTTCAATTTATTAATGTACATTTCTCATTAACAAGGAACCGCCATTAATGTACGTTTCTCATTAACAAGGAATCGCCATTAATTAACTTACCAGTTCGGATTCTACTACATTTAATACATCAATATTGCTCGAGGAAGATCCCGGCGAACTCAGTTTTTACCGATGCAGAATTAAAAATACAAACATGTTCGAAAAAAAAAAAAAAAAAAAAAAATAAAATACAATAAAATAATAAAAAGTAACAGACGCGCTTTATTTTCGTTTTTCCTTATCGTCGTGTTTACTCAGCTTTTTTTCCGTTAATGGAACTTGTTAAAAATAATTATGCGCTCTTCTTCTTGCTAAAAATGTGACATACTCTGCAGGGGGGGGAAAAAAAAAAGTGGTACCTTTGAAAGCTGGAGTTGAATTCGACCTAGTTTCGGTCTAGCCTATTCGTGTTAACGCACACGCATACATGGATACGTTTTTGCGCGCGCACGTAAGCGTTCCGCGTTTTTAATTTGTGAAAACGTTTCAATTCCGAAAATCAAACAGCTCGATAATTGAATGGTGGATTAAAATATCGTTGGTGCAGAACGAATGTGCGTTACTTAAAGAGAGAGAGAGAAAGAGAAAAGGAGCGGTTTTATTATTGATGTATATTCGGCGATTCTTCTATCCCCGCGCGTGTTTACGCGGTAGTTAACGATAACGCGATACGTCGTGCAGAACTTGTAATATATCGTTCCATTTGCATCCTATACATCTCCTCGTAATCTTGTGTTACTTTTCTCCGAGCACTTACGTGCCGTCGTTGCCTCGCCATTTGTTTTATTAAACTGGCGCAACGACCGCGGGTGGATATAAGCCAAAGAACTGATATTATTACTCGGTGCGATTCGTGTCTTTTCCTCGGCACGAAGGTACGAAGGTTTATGGATTGAAACCTGGGACTTTACATGTTGGAAATTATCGTGTCGTTCATCCAACGCGAATCACGGCTCGGGAATCGCGTTATCAAAATATCTGTACATCAGCTAATTATTGCGCGGTCACGCAAACGGAAGCTCCCCCGACGGTTTAAGCGGTGCGTTTGCCATGAACAAGATGAAGGTAAAAATATCGATGAACAACCGGGGTGGGGAGGGGGGGGGGGATTCATTGTGGACACGTATATTCCTGAATAAACCCGAAAATCGGGCTCTTTGATCAGCGAACGTTTAATCACAAGTCTATATTCGCTTATTTAACCTCGCCTTCCTCTGACGTTCAATATTCCGGCGATTAACCCTCAGTATTTCAGCGCAGAGGACGTAATCGGGGCCTCTGTAATAAGGTTTCCACGATGTTATCAGTATGTAGGTATCGGACACAAATACTCGCGCTCACGTAGAAACTGTCGACAAGAGTTGGCGAATCCTCAAAACATCGGACTCGGTGTGCGGTGTGTAAGGACTCGGTAGAACTCTCTTGAATCGTGGCCAGAGTCGATTGTAATGCAGCCGCGATACGAGATTATACGGAAAGGATACACGAATAGTTTCGCCGAGGTATGCTAAAAATTCGACCGGTTTTGTTGAAGTATTTAAAAAAATGTGCTGCTAGATATACGAGATCTGAAAATCATTTTATTGGCCCGTCGCGAAATAATGAAAAGGTCTTAAATTTGAATTTCAATCAAGAATTGGATTTTACATGAATATCCAGTTGCGTCGGCCCTGATTGGTGTTTTTATTTATACGATAAAATAATTCGAATGAATACCCAAATGGATCGCTACACTCTTGAATTCGTTCAAGTTATACGTAATTTGAGTTATTTCTTCGTTCAGATCGCCACTTTTAGTCAATACGTATCGTTAATTTAACTAAAACAGTAGAGTTAAACAATTTAACCAAAGAAACAGTATTATGTTTGTCTTAAACTTAGTTTATTATTTACCAAGAGCACAGGTTGCACCTCGCGCTGCTCTCTCTTAGTACGTTGTTTACTTTGGAACTAAACTACAGAAATGGATTGATTTACGTTTTGACAGTAGTACGTGAGATTAAAAGTAACGATATTGTTTAACTCAGGGGATTGGGATTATCGCGTTGTTGCTTTGTTATCTAACAATGTAGAATGTCGAAACTTTTTTGCAGTATTATTATATCATGCCTGAACGTCCTCATATAATTATTTTGGTAGTTCAACAGAATTCTTCTTAGATCCTTATCCAGCTAAATTGTTAGATACTTCAGCAAAATCTTCTCTTTCCACGTAGAGACAGAGGATAAGACAGACGTAATCATGGACGGTAACGAGAAGATTGACGCGTCAAAAAAAAAAGAAAAAGAAAAAAAAAAAAAGAAAAAATGAAGCAAAAAAGAGGAAAGTGGAGGAAGTTTCGAATCTTGTCATATACCGATCGTGAGTATCC
>NW_017305485.1:1355462-1358040 GCF_001594115.1 Trachymyrmex septentrionalis
GAAAAAATGAAGCAAAAAAGAGAAAAGTGGAGGAAGTTTCGAATCTTGTCATATACCGATCGTGAGTATCCTTCCGGAAATTCTCTTTCTCTTTCTTTCTTTCCCTCGAATAACTGAACTATGAACTCATCCGTGATCTTCGACGGGAACGTGTTCCCCCCCCCCCCTCCCCCCTTCCTCCTCTGATCTTGATATCGCGTAATTACGAACTTGAACTTTCGAGTAGCTGACGAGGGGCCGATCGATGAGCAGCTTTTCTCATTCGGCCCCTTCCTTTCGGCTGGAGAACCTTCGACCGAGCGGTAGCTGCAAAACTCCGACCCGCAATTGCGGTCGCTTAGCTGTATTTCTTAATAAACTGGTAATGCATGGGGAGAATATTAGTGGTGTGCACCGGTGATTTAGAAGCTGATTACATCAGTTGCACTGACAGCAAATTGACGTTGACCGCGTTGAGCGTTAAGCCTCTGTGCACCGCTGGCAAAGCTTGCAGAAATATAACATCGGGATTGGTGGCGAAGATCGATCGCGGGGGACCGCTGCTGTTTTGTAACCGTAACTAGTGTATTTTCTGCATGAAAGAACGATCTTTCTCAAGTATCTAAAAATTTAGCTATTCTGTGAAACTTTTAGAGTGAATCTCAGTTTGAAAAGTGAAGTCTCTCACTCGTAAAGATTGAAAATTCAGCCATTCTCTTTCAAGACTGATTCAATTTTCGCTCTTTAGAATCAGATTTCACTCCGAAGAATTTACGGAATGTACATATAATACAGTTCTGAAAATAATTTTGTTAAATCATTAAAATAATTATATGGGATACTTAATCATACGCTGTTAGAAATGTAACCACGGGCTTCCTTTACATGTAAATGAAGCTCGTGGTTATGAACGAAATTAAAAGTAATGAATGATTTAACTGAAAATTAAGTTACCGTAGTTACTTAAATGAAATGGACGTGCACATAAAATTTATGAAATTTGATGTGCCTTTAATACAATTTTATGAAAAGTACATTAAATTTTATATACATGTACACAAATATACTTTTTAGTTTATAAATACATTAAATGTAATGTAATGTGTCATGAAATTAAATTCAAATTGTGTGACTTGAAAGTTAATAAAATTGAACAACATTTCTAACAGTGCAGAATGTTATCTCTGTCGAGCGATACAGTATTAATTGCTATACGTAAATTTCAAGTGCAAGCAATTAGGCTATTTTTAATCAGTATTTGTAACACAAGCTTTTCATACTCTCTAAAACTTTTCGAGTGAAATCTCACTCTTTAAAGATATAAAATTGAGCCACTCTTTTTCAAGACTACAATTTTTATTCTTTAAAGTGTGAGACTTCGCTCAAAGGAATTTACACTTTTAATGATAGACGCGTTTAATCAAATCAAACGAAAGGGAAATCAAGGAATATCTGGCATGTTAATCGATTTATGCTAAACGATAAACTTGAGTCTTCCGTAATCGAAAAATTTCACACATCAGGTGTCTCGTCTTCGTTCGGAAGGAACGATCTTTAAATCGCTCGTGGGATAACTCAAATTAATATCAGGCTTTTTAGAGAATACTTGCCAACGAGCGAACTGTCGAACGCGCTGCGATTCTTCTTCCTTGCTTTTCCACTGAACTAAGCGATATATAATAACTTTGACTTTATTTCTTGTCATGTACTCTTCGCGCGACTACCACTGTGTATGCATCGGAACGTTCCAAGTACGTACGTATATTTGCCCCACCGTGGTGGGATATCGCCCTCGACTGTATCCATTTCGCTCGTTCGCGCTCGTTTTTCATGGACTCGTCGCCGGTTGCTGGCGGCGCCGGCGAGATGCAGCTCGGCGAGCGTCGTCCTCGTCCTCGTCGGCGCCTTTGCGAGTTTCCTCGCTTTCTTCACGGTTTCCATCCCCATTCCTCTCTCACTTCACTCTAGCGGACCGTGCTACACGCTCTTCTTATTCCATTCCTCGGACTTCTCTCGAGATCGTGCGGATATAGCTAGGCCAAATGGAATCCCAGCATCGCCGTGTGCTATCGCACGCCAAATGTCTTTGTTCCTACGTAATACGTAGGAAACTGAGGGGTGAGAGAGAGAAAGAGAGAGGGACAAGTGGACAGATTGCAGGCGATACCACGTAAACCGCTATGCTTCCATTCTGCTCGCTCGGCTTCGGTTACGACGAGCGTAGACACGCGTGTCACTGCGTGCGTGTGTATGCGTGCGTATTGGTGTGCGGAAAGGATCCACACGCCAGCTGCTCGAGCTTGGATTGCGATTAAGGGATCGCAACCGGTGTCGTTTCGTCGAGAGTTGAGATTTCAACGCGTTTTAGACACGGGAGAATGATACACATGCACGAGCTGCGATACGTTTTGTGGCAGCGGGAAGTTTCGATGTGCTGGCGTTGACGTTAAAATTTTTCTTCGTATTTATTTAAACTGAAAATCGAGCGCTGTTCGTTAATCTAGTAATGTACTCTCATTTAAAATATATTACAATCTTGCATTATATATATGTATATATATATATATATATATAATTCGATAATATATTAAAATATTAA
>NW_017305485.1:1358140-1359632 GCF_001594115.1 Trachymyrmex septentrionalis
TAAATATTATCGATCGACTTCTCCATATAATACGATACAATGTATTTAATCGAGACTATTTAATATATAAACACATTGGAATCGGACAAAATTTCCCAATTTCTGCTCTATTAGGATCTTATTTGCAAAAATTTGGATAAACTCATACGTATAATAAAATAAATGTAGCTTTTTTCCCCGGAAGTTGGTAAGTCAATTTACCGAAAAGTCTGTATGCGCGGTATGATTTAAAACAAAAATTAAACAGTTTATGTTGCACGTAGAGTGCGTGTATGAAAAATAAATAAATAAAAAAAAAAAAAAGACAAAAGAACAACAATCTACGGATGAAACAATGGCGGCTTTTGAATGTTCCCTGTTGTTTTCCAAAAGAGTTAAAATTGTATCGTCAAATTCGGACAGCTCGCGAACGAAAAATCGTTGATGCCGGCGATGCGGAGCGCCTTCTGTGTATTCCTGTTAAGTGCAACAAACTTTTCATGAAGTTACAATAAACTCGTTAATGCGCACACGCGTATTGTGAATCTCCAGTGAACGCAAATCGCGGGATATTTTAGGGAATTGCTACTCGTACTGTCGGAAACGTGGCCGAGCGAGCGGACTGACAGGCCGGAAATTTTTCAATATATATGTATGTATACGTATACATATATGTTTCTTTTATTATACAGAGAGTAGTTTGGAGTTTACCGTTCACCACTTCTAAATTCTGAATGCGTAACGAATAAACGATTTCTGTTTCCTCGGGCTATCACGTCGAAAAACCCATTGCCAATTCCGTTTTTACATTGTTATTATTAATATTTTGTCGCAATCAGTTATTTATATTCAAACATTGTAAGAATAATAAATTAGACCGCTCTGTACGCGCGTCATTGAAATAACACAGCATTTCCCTATGGCTTTTCCGAGTGGACGTTTACAAATTACAAGTGCAAGTAAATCAGTTGGCCTATATTCGAATATACATTTAATCAGTAATGAAATTAAATTGTTAATTGATCGCTACTTGACATATCATCTCGTAGATTACCTCGTGTTTGCCTCGATTTTTTTCCAATTCAGTATCAGGATATCTACTATCTGGAAAACCTTGGGAAAACCTGGAATTTTTCAGGGAATTGTTTACCTTTGATAAAATTTTCAAAGACTTTTAATGGAATTTAATTGAGGAAATTTTTAGAATTTTTCTTATTCTAAACTTTTTCTGAAAATACTTTTTCTTTAACTTTTTTTTTTTTTTTTGATAATACAAATTGTTGATAGTCGGTTAACACTAAGTATATACTTACATTCGCGTAGAAGTGTATTGGTATATTTTATGTCTTGTCAATTTTTATAAAGTAAAATCAGGATATGACAGTGGAAGATAATACTCATCAGAAGAGAACAGTTCACTGATACTATATTGTAGTGAATTTTTCCTATGTTATCCTACATGGTTTCGCGGCTCCAATTAGAATCATGTAGAAAATATATATATATATATATA
>NW_017305485.1:1359732-1368463 GCF_001594115.1 Trachymyrmex septentrionalis
GTTTGCGTTATTTGCACTCCAATTTGTTTCAAAGCTGCATCATAAAAATTGTCTAATCTTTTCTAATCTTATTATCGTCTTATCTGGAATTTTGAACAGAAATAACTCCCTTGACACCCAAAGACTCCCGGAATTCTCGGGAAGTGTCTTTTACAAGATTTCATTAAATTCCCGTGTTTTTCAAAGAAAGATTTTCTTATCCAAAGTTTGCACTCGAAACATCATGCTGGGATTAATTTAATAACAATTTTAGAATTGAAACTACGCGCTCTCTCGTAAAGTCAACGGCATTTTGTCGAAATCGCGCGTGTTTAAAAGCGTGTACCGGGTGTCGGCGAATGGCGCGGATTGCTTCCCCGGGATATAGTGGCGATGAAATACGGTAAATGTTCCTATATCGCCGGTCGCGGTTGCCGTCTTTGCATATTTATGGAAATGGGACGATGCGTATAGAAAGTACGTTTTATCGTACCTCTATACTATGCGCCGAATGGCGAACGTTCGGTTCTCGTCGATTCTGTTCTGCTCTTTTTTTTCCGGCCCTCTAAAATCACTCTCTTCCCTACCTTTTGCGAAAAATCCACGTAGCCCGTGCGGACGAGCACACCCACAATTGTCGTCTCGCGAAGAAAGAGAACTCGGAAAGAGGAATAATTATTCCAAGTTTTCCTTTATATAAATTCTATTAGGATGGAACCAGCTAATTGTATATTCATTGTCAATAAAAAACAAATCTGCAATAATTACTAATAGCAACATACACAATTGGAAAATTTGTGTCAAATTTAATATATTTCACATGTCCTAAATGATCGGCTGAAATTTGAAAAAGATGAATATGTTAGAAAATAATACAAATATCATGTAAAAAATTAACATGAAAAACGTAATGCTGGCGCACAATTTGTAAGCAATTATATTTCTTTATTCACAATAAAGTTTTAACATTTATAATACGTTGAATTAACACATTTCGTTCATTCATATAATTCTTATAATTGTCGTTTTAGAAAACATTATTTTTATGTTATTTGTTTACTTATTCATACATTATGTTATTTTAGTTATTTAACACTAAGAAATGTTGAATAACAATTTACAAAATATTCAAATAAAAACGACACAATTATATTGTATCGAATTAACATTGAGATGCGTTAAAAATTCGACACTAAAAAATTTTAACTGGGACGTGAGTGGATCATTTAGGATCGTTTCTACCACAATTACGAAATATTTTTTAACGTGTAGAATTCAACAATGTAAGGAGAAATACACTTGTGTAATGCGCTTTAACCGCGTTCTTATTTGCGTTTGTATGTCGAGCTTGAACAGCGAACTACTTTTTAACTAGGTTTCGTGAAACTTGTGACATACTTTCGCTCGTCGCAAGTTGTCGTGTACGTTTTCAACTTTTATAACATTAAATATCTTAATAATTACAGCAATAAGTCTTGAATTAAATCTTTATCGAGGTAAAGCCCAGTTTAAAGCAACCACTATGGTAGAAGAATTAATTCGGCAAATCCTTTGATCTCCTAACGGTTGAATAAATTTTATTCCCCATCTCCCTCTTAAAACCGACTATCAATTTTTTTCACTGTATATTCTGTAGCCTTTACTGTAGTAATGATTTTGGGACACCGTATATACGTATCGATTTAAAACGTTCTTCCAGCCGGGACGCAGTCATGCGAGAAAAAAAAAAAATCTTCGAGAATTACGAGCTTTAATGGGTTAGCGGTGCTTGCGTATCTCTCGCTGGGGAAGTAGGGAAGACACTCGGGAACGGGGGGAAAAAAGATGTGATTAGTAGAATGATTAAACGTTTCGACAAGGATCTCCTCGGAGAGAATGAGGAGAACCGAGCAGGATCGTGGGAGCCGGTAGGTACGATCTATATGCGCCAGTGAGAGGTGGAAGGGCGAAGGGGCGAGACGTCGGGAGATTCGATTAAAAACGCGGTTACTGTCCGGGGCGATTTTGAAATTAGCGAGATGGTTGGCGGTGGCTGCGGGATTGAAGTCGGCAGCCGATGGAACGGGGAATTTTCCAAGCAAAGCTTTCGGAGCCCTCTTCCTTTCCACATCCGCTGGAATATTGCCAGGGGCGATCCCGCAGGACGTTAGACAACACCGTGTCGTCGGAGGCTGCTAATTAACGCTGGCTCGTCGATGCGTAACAATCGCTAATTGATATTTGCGCGACTACGTCCGCTTTTCGGACGGTATTAGAGAGACTCGCAGGCTACAGCGTCTTCCGCTTCGATCTCGGGTACCGTGTTTCTTCGTGCATGTCGAAGTGCCGGCGAAGTGTTCGACGTTCTTGACGTGGATGTTCGGTTGCTCAATGTACAAAATTGCCACAAACCTGGAAAAATATCAGGGAAATTGTAAACGGTCAGAAGAGGAATCGGAAAGAGATTAGGGAATTTTGCCAAATTTTCTGAAAAATTAAAATACTTGGCTCTAAAGTAGTTCAATATGTGTACATACGTCACGCACGCAGCCTATGCAGTTTTGGAATACCAACTTAACAATTAAACGCACAAGCAATGTCAGCAACGTTAGTAATTTCATTGCTATGTTAAATCCCTCAACAAAGTATTTGATAGTTTCCAAGTCGGGATGGAAATATAAAAAGTTTCAGAATATTGCAAGCACGATGGATGAAATTTTATCTAGAAATCATAAAATTTTAGGATGAAGAATTTGTGACAACCCTGAATATGAGCTATGGTAGAATTAGTATATACAAATCTTTTGAAGCGATGATTATTTAATGTTATAATAAATTGACCGTTTATTTAACTGAGGTGTTAATAACTATATACGACGATAATTTGATTACCGTTAATAAAACGTTATCTTTTTTTAAATCACTGAAACGTGCGATTTCGATAGAAATTTAATTGAAGCTTTAATCGGTGAAGTATTTAATGCGTAAATTAAATTTTAGCGAGGAAAAAATTGACTTTTAGAGAGAAAATTTTAATGAGGGAAAGATTGACGAATCGACACGTAAAAAGTACATTATTATTAGATTTATTTAATTTATTAGAGGAGAAACATCACATTTAAGTCAATGCGATTTGAATATAAGAATCAATTTTTCCCGAGATTTTTCCGCTCTCTTAAATATTATAATATTATTTATAAAAAAGAGCTTTTTTTGATATATTATATTTTTTATTTTTTAACAAATAGATGTATAAATCTTTGTGAATCAAGCATTGAATAGTTTATATTAGAATATGAAGTGAAAATCGATTGAGAAATGTTGAAACAATTAAGCGAAGAAAAGCATATTCACTGAAAGTGCAACAATATTCTTGATATTTAATAATACTTTTGTGTGAACTTTGCCTGAACTGGAAATTGCATAAAATTCACATAGAAATATTATTAGCCACCAAGACTCGTTTTGATTAAAATGTAGCCATCTTTGCTTAACTGAGTTTCATAGTTGGATTTATGTTAAATTTATTTCCGGTCCCAAACGGTTCACTCAAATTTTTAATTTAATATGAGATGAACATATTAGAAAATAACACACAAGTATTATATAAAAAATTAACACAGAAAGTATAACACTGATACAATTTATAAGCAATCATATCATCTTTATTAAGATCAACATTTATAATACATTAAATTAATGTTTCAATAAATTTAATATTTATAAATTAACACATTTTATTCATTTGTTTTAGAATTTGCGTTTTAACATATATTATTTGTTTATTTATTCACTTATAAACATGTTAATTTAACGTATTATAAATATTAATTTTAATAAAGATATATGATTGCTTATAAATCGTGTTAGTTCAACTCAAGAAATATTGAGCGTCAATTTAACACAGTAAAATATTCAAATAACAATCACAGTATGTTAAATTAACACTCAGATATACTAAAAATTTGACGTTAAATATTAATTAAAAAGGATTCGAGTGAGCTGTTTCAGACACAAATGCACAATTTTTAAATTTGTTCTGCTATTCTTACGTTTATAATTTAAAAGAGTCGAAATCGACAACGAAAATTGATGAAACGTCGCTCGATCGTATCTCGGTACGATATGAATTCCGTAATTGTAGACAGATATAGTGTCGCGTGCCGTTAAAGAGCCAACTAAAACTAATTTGTTATCATTGCGTCGGCGCATGTCGCTTGTCATTGAAGATATCTCCGAAACTAATTAGCTCCGCGCGTGAAACGGACATTGCAAACACATCCCTCCCCTCAAGTCCCCTTCACCGCTCTCCGTAATAATGCATATCTGCCAATTGCTGTAATACCACCATGAATCGATTGCGCCAACCCCTATTTTCTTATCTTCAACTCGCTTCAGTTCGCCGTCCTCGGCGATCGCGTCGTCGCCCTATATTATAGTCCCGCTGTCACACTTCCTTCCCCTTTCAGCAACCATTTCGATTCCCTTTCCGGCAGTTTATCAATTTTCCCTCGGTCTTTCATTGACTCACGGACATACGGATATTCCTTTCTCTGCCCACTACAAATTAGATAGGCGCGTAAATTTTTTTATGCTGTAAATTTTATTTCTTTTTCAAATATTCTCAAAATTTCCTTCAACTAAAACAACTTTGTCCGTTCGAATTAAAACGAGGAATACGAGAAATTTTTTTATCGCATTATTCGATCACCACGCCCAGTCTGTAAAAAGCTCTTCATTTTCGATCGCTCGCAATGTAACTCTCCGTCTGCAATCTGCGGGTCTTTTTCGGCACACAACCGAAATTTTACTCTCAAATTTCTCCGAAATAAAAAAAAAAGGCGAATTTTCGATTCCCCGATTTTAAAATAATGGAGAAAATTATTTGGTAATGTAACAGAGGTATTGAAAAATGTAATAGAGATGTTTAACCTTGAATGTCCACATTTTTTGAATTTTTCCACACTCTAAAGTATCGGTGTGGATTTAACATCATGCGACGTTCACATCATTCTCATAATGTTGGTATTAATATTAATATTAACACCAACACGGTGAGAATTATATGTAGACACCGCACGCACTGAAAGAAAAAACTAAATTTCAATAAATATCTCTTCGAATAGGCCAAACAATAAAATATATGATAAATGTAAATATATATTTAGTTGGTACAAAAACCATTAATTCGATTTTATTATCATTTTGTTTTTATCGAAGAAATATTTATTTTCTGCAATAAATGTTTACTTAGTATTATTAAAAAAAAAAAAAAAAAAAAAATGTATTAAAGTTTAGAGAGTAAATTTTTTTCTCTCGTGCGACATTGAATTAACACCAACATTTTTTAGAGTGCCCATTTTCTAGAACGGTAAAAAAATTTGGGTTAGATAAAAAAAGGAGCCAGATTGTAGGATACGAAGGATCGAAGATTATTGACGCTTTGATATTTTTATCGAGATATAAAATTGCCTAATTCGATCTCGTAGGATCTCGTTGGAACGCGCGAACGTGAATTGATGGCCACCCTGTAGCACAGCAATCCATCAGCCCTTGTTTCGCGTCTGCCTTCTCATCTCTAGCTCTCGTAGTAGCAGCTCGTGCGCGACTACGACTTTTTAATTTCATCTCGCTTCGCGCGCGCTGCCTCGTATTTAATTATCTTCGTCATTTGCAGCGACATTTAATTCTCTGAATTAATGACGCGTCCCACCAGCCGCGTGCCCTCGCCCCGGTGTGCGTGTGTGTGTACACGCGCGTGTACGTGCGAGCGCATACACGCTCGCCTCGTTACCCTTCCGGATGTAACAAATCACCACCGATCTCTGATGACCGATGTTACAGGGCGCATACGCCGGGCAGGTGGAATGAATTACGCGTTCGTGCGTTAGAGCGTGTGTGCGTGTGCGTGTGTGCGCGTAAGTGTAAGTGTGTGCGTTGGAAGTTCATTTACTTATCGGAAGATCCGAAACGCAAGGTTATTTCTCTCCCTGTTCTCTCGCTGCAGTTTCGTCTCGCGGGACGCGGCGGTCGTTCGAGAGCGGGAAATATCGGGACCAGGGATAATGATATTTGCCAAGGGAGATACGAAGTCGAAAATGTATGCAGATATCTCTGATGGTTATTCCTATCGGATATTAGGCACGGCCGCGTGAAATAAAACTCGATTTTTTGCGAGATAGACGTAACGAGGAGGGACCGCCCTCCTGGAAAACGTTCGTGATTTCACTGTATCGCGATTTCAGATTTCGCAACGAGCACGAATTTCACTTGTAATTAGACACGATTATTTGGTTAACAGTGAGCACACGGAGAAGACGCATTTTATTTCGATGATATTAAAATAATCAATAAAACGTGTCGCGCTTTGTCGCGTATAATTATTACAAATTTCAGCACGCGTGAATTACAAACGAATTAATATTCTTCAGCAAATTAATAATTGCGATACAATGCGTTGCAATCATTTGACACTCCGTGAAATTTAAAGGCGAAAAAGGAAAAAAGAGGGAACGAGTCGTTCCAAGAGCTCGCGTCTATTGTACCTCGCACATTTTTCACGAGACTTGGCGAAATGCCATTTTAATACACAGGTAACGCAGAGGGCAGAGGTGAAGTAAGTGGGCAAACTCGGTCGACACTTCGATACTCGGCAGAAAACGTGTGCGGTTCGTTCAGATACATCGGACACGTAATGTTGCGCGCAAGTTGCGGTCACGAGTCCGTTGAGCACGGTCAGTGGGACGTGAACCGAATTAACATTCCGTTCTACCGGTGCACAAAATTATTTCCGGTACCACCCTCATTGGTAAGAGCGAGAGAGAGAGAGAGAGAGAGAGAGAGAGAGAGAGAGAGAGAGAGGGGAATCCATTGCGACATTACAAGTTCGTGCAATTTTGCCGCAATAGAATGAATGACTCTTTATTTTACTCTGGAACCACAAAAATGTTTTCAATTCAATTTAATGAGTAATACTAAACAATTAATTTTTTTTAATATTTTCATTATTTGTCCAATATTATATTGTTACGTAGGAGAGACCGGTTGATTGTAGGGGTAAGTAGAATAATCGAGGCTACATAAAAAATAAAACACGCGAGGCACGCAGCAGCGACTGTCGCTCAGTCTGCTATAACATCTTGTTGCGAAACACATCTATGATAGAAGTCATGCTACAATTTATAATGAAAACGTATACCTAAGTAAATATTTTTATTCTTAAAATTTTTGTTTTACAATCGTATGTGATTGTCGGAGATATGTGATTTCTGCTTAGATAGCAAGCGTAGTTCTTACTTAATAAAGTCCAACAGATTTTTGTTTTGTTTATGTGGCTTTGTTATCGTATATTGTTAATGTTTTCAAAAATGAACGAATGGGAATAGTAGATTAACCACGGTATGGAACTGTATGATTCATTTAGTGACGACTCTTATAGTACTTACTCAAAATTTTATTCCTTTAAAGAGATTTTCCTCAGTGGTAAATGTTATAAATTTACTTCCCTTACGTCCAATCTCGAAACTCATTTGACGTGTTTTTTGCACGAAATGAACAAATTTTGCAAAAAGAAGCATCGTTTTGTCGTGCGAAGCGATGTTTGCGTTTAAAATATTTTTTTATAAAAGTTTTATTAATATGTAGCCAAAGATGTAGTTTAAAATACATTAATCTTTATTTTAATAATCTTAGTCGAATTATTTCGGGGCTAGTTGAATCGGATGGAACGCATTAGAAAAGTGCATTTTTTTCATATTAGTTAGTCAGTTTCCCTTTATTATTAAAATATTATTAGGTAGTCAAATGTATGTAGTAACTGGTGGAATTCATTTTTTCGATAAGTCTTAATTTCGTCTGTAAAAATTCGAAACCGAAAAATGAGTCTATTAGCCCCGGTCTTCCCTACATCAGATCTCAGATAATGTCAGTAGAATTAAATAATTTCAAATTTGATGTACGTTACAATACACGTTTGAAAGACTTAGAGAGAGAAGAGGGGGGAGGGGGGAGAGAAAGATACAAAAAAATATTATTCCATTGTTAAAAAAAAAAAAAATGATTATTCAATTTACTTTCTACCTTTTAAGCAACGGTTATCTTTAACAAATAATATGTTCTTGATAATAATCTTAAAATATACTTATTACAAATTTTATATAAACACTCGTTTTATTATATATATTCAAAACAAGAATTTATATTCTTTCAAAGAATATTATAAAATAATCGAATAAACGACCTTGTGTAATAAGAATGAATTCGATGTTTGTGTCGAACTTATGATAGATTCGCGGATATATATTAACTTTTAAAATATTTGAAACAAGTAATTGTTACTTGCGTACAGTATTTTTCTGTGTGTAGAGAGAGAGAGAGAGAGAGAGAGGAGTTTAGAGGATGACTCTACAGTGGTTACGTGCGGCATTGTTCACGACACTTATCACGATAAGACGGGAAAGTTAGCGATCTCCCGGGGAAACTTCTTGCGGACGGGAATTGCCGCGACAGAGTAATGAGAACGAACGAGGTTTCGCGTGTCACGCCTAATCTCACGCGGCGCAAATCAAGATCGTGAGTCGGCTGGAAAAGCGAGACAACCTCGTCTTCTCGTACCTAAAGTCTGAATAAGTGTCGAATATTACACTGATTGCTTTCAGTGCATCGTATCCCGGAGGATAAATTTCATATATTAGTATTTCTCTCTCCCTCCCCCTCCCCTCTCTCTCTCTCTCTCTTTTTTTGTTGTTGTTAAACTGACTCTCTGTCGTCTCTT
>NW_017305485.1:1368563-1371139 GCF_001594115.1 Trachymyrmex septentrionalis
CTCTCTCTCTTTTTGTTGTTGTTAAACTGACTCTCTGTCGTCTCTTACGTGCGGAATTTATGTTAACGTACCGTTTCCGCAGTGTCATATCCGACTTTAAAAAGATAGAGTGATACAAATTTTCTACCTTTCCGCGAGTTTACTACGGCTTGAAAAATGGTGAACATTTTGGAAAAAAAAAAAAAACCGAAGCATACTTTCGTAAAGAAGAATTATATTCATTTTTAACTTTGTATACCGAGTATTAGGAGAGATATTATTAATAGAGCGTACTCCATGAGAAACAGCTTCTTGTAATGCTGTTTTATGAAACGGTTCAGTATCTCGAAGGATACTCGATTGTCACTCGTGAGAACCGAGTTCTCCCGTTCTTCGTAGTTCTTCGCGATGCTCGATAGTGGAGTGACGTCTATCGCGGTTTAAAACTATGAGTGCCGCGCGCGGCGGGGAAGGCGAGAGGGGCGAGAAAAGAGCGTCGGAGAATAATCCGTCAGAAAAAAGATTTATTCTCGTGAAAACTGTATTACCGGCCGTCACTCCGGGGAGCTTGGCAGGCGGTTGCATGTGCCTCTTTTCGCGAATTTATCCGCGCGAGGAGAGCAGTTTCGGTTGCAGTGGAGAACGTGGAAAATTGGATGTTCAGCGCCACCGGGGGTGCATCCCGAAATCTCCCTCGTACGTTCCGTTCCAGCCGTGGAGCGCACGAGAACGTTCAGCACGGAATATATCCGCTGCAGGCTCGAGTGACTGCATTTTCAAAACGCATAACCGTCGGCCAAACGAACACGTCCTGACACGTCTTACTCCATCGAAGGATAAGCACTCCTCCTCCTCCTCCTCCTCCTCCTCCTCCTCCTCCTCCTCGAAGTGAATCGTATATTTTCGGTGTTATTAATAATAGTCCTAGTTTTCGAGAGATGGAAACACATTCGGAGATATAATGTAAGTCTTCTGTGGGAACTTTGGTTCGCTAAGAGATTTACTTTATGGTTCGCAGCATAAAACGCGTGTAACGTTGACGTTTGAAAAAAAAATTATTTATGGAGCTTGCCTTACACTTTTTCATGTTAGTTCTGTTAATGGGCCATAAAATATACGCCTTATGTATAACGCTCGGAGAGCTTTCGCATCTTCATCCTTTTTGGTTTTATTTCTTTCACTTTTTATTCATTTCATCTATAAAGATAAGTGCGCGTGCCATCTTTGAATTAATTCCCTCGAAAGATAACTTTTTTTTACGAAATCTAAATTATTTAAATTGACTGTGGACGTAACGACGCAAAGACAACTGACATTTAGGATTATACCCTCGATGGTAAAATTATGACGGGTTTCGATATAATTATCTCTAGCCCCCCTCGGTTCTTCTTCTCCTCGAATTAACTTGGGATATATGTACTAGACTTCGGTGTCTCGAGCTCTTGAGATTCCTTCAAGATAACTCTATTCCCGAGACTTTCATCTCGACGTTCACGGCGCGTAAAAGAGGGTCAGCTCGAGGGGAATACTGACGCCAGCTGTCAGAATTGGTGACATCCCGGTCCGAGGTGGATACGATAGGTATAGATGTACCCAGTAACCAGTTATAGAAAATTCTTAGAGACTTCAATGTCTTCGCCGAGAGCGAAGGTACATCGACTTCGTATACTGAAACATGACATTTGCTCTTCACATTTCCGTTCCCTTTTAGCAGAAAAAAAAAAAAAAAAAAAACAGAACAAGAATTATAAATCGCTTATTTGCTGTTGCAACGATACAATTATAAAATTATCATTTCGGAGTTATTTATAGAAAAATAACGGATATATAAAAAACAAAAGGAAAAAAAAAAACATACTTTTATTCCTCTACAAAATTCACATTACAAAATCATAATTATATAAAAACACATTTAAACTTATTGCTTTCTGAAAGACTTAATTTTCTAATCCTGTCACTGTTGTGACAAATGAGCGATATACAAGAAGTGTTCATACATCGATTTCGATATGTCTGATAAATCGTTAATTGTTGAAAATTGTGTATTACCACAGCTTGGTCAAATTATTATTAATTTTTTTTAACCACACATAATGGCATATGTATATAACCGTGTAATATGGGTGTAATTAATAATCTCCAGGTCGCGTATATTCACACATCTCTTTACCGGCACATAATTACATTAGTTCGCGTAGTCGCAATATGAAGACTCAGTGGTCATTCACTGGTGAGTGGTTGCTCGCTGGTGCTACCCTACCTATCAGTTCTACGTGCTACCTGACTCTTCCGCGCCCATCAGGGGATGTGGTACAGCGTGGCGCTTGGGTCGCTGTCACGAGAGTGGGTCGGCCGTGACGTCACGCGCGACTATGGGGAGAGATCGATTCCAGGATCCGCGGTCTGTGCCCCAGGGCGTAGCGGTGCTCTCTCCTCTCTCTCTCTCTCTCTCTCTCCCTCCCTCTCTCCCTCCCTCCCTCCCTCTTCCTCTCTCTCCTCCCTCTTTCTCTCTCTGCCTTCTCTCTCTCTCTCTCTCTCTCTCTCTCGCACGTACACGTTTGAGATTTCTCTGAAGTCCTTCTCCTTCTCGCCTGAAT
>NW_017305485.1:1371239-1375504 GCF_001594115.1 Trachymyrmex septentrionalis
CCTCTCTCCCTCCCTCCCTCCCTCTCCCTCTCTCTCCTCCCTCTTTCTCTCTCTGCCTTCTCTCTCTCTCTCTCTCTCTCTCGCACGTACACGTTTGAGATTTCTCTGAAGTCCTTCTCCTTCTCGCCTGAATTTTGTTCCGGACTTTACGGGATTCGGCCTTTGAAGGGATAAGTAAAGGTAATTTTCCAATGTCATTGGCCCCAATACGCAAGTTGCTTAAGAATGAAGGAGCGATTCCAACAAAGAAATTTTTAATAAGCAATTAAAAAATTTGTTACTCGTACGATCTTGCGAAATTATTACTCGACGAAGAATTGTTGACTTTATTGACGACTTCGCTTCGATGGAGAAATCGAAGTTCGCTATCAATAATAGGGGAGAGGAGGAATTTGAGATAGCTGATTGTGTTTTTGGTCCCAACAGGCTGCAAAATAGGTACAATTCGTGATGCTAATGGCCTATAAATGAGATTTATTGACTGTGTTCTTAATAGTATCCATTAATACGTTTGCTGTTCATTTATCACTAACGTACACGTATATATAAGAGGATGTAACAAAAGAATTACGGATATTGAATGAAATAATTAAAAGTTTTTACGGATGTAACTATTGTACACAATTGTATACAATGCATCTTTTTATAACACTGATAAATATTTGATAAATGTTTTGTAAATCAAAAAATTATTTTGATTTGCGGAGTTCAAAGTGTAAACTATTGTTTTAAATATAATTTTATTTATGAACTTTGTTTATAAATAAAATTATATTTACTTATAATCTTGTTTATTTTTGAGTAATGTGGTGTTATTACAAAACTATTGAAATAATTATTCTGTAAAATTAAATTATAAATATTGTTGCAAGCACCTCTATTATAACTAATACAATAACGTATAAAATGTATTATCGTTATAAACGAATTATTATAAATTAAATATTGTACTTGTAAAAAGAAATACGCAATCATTATGTATAACTTAAAACATAGGCGATATAAAATAAAATTGTCAAATAATTAATTAATTAAAATAATCGCCGCTTTTTAAAGAAATGAGATTCATTGTTCAAAGCGTATTTCCTTTCTATTCAATTGATTACTTCGTATGGCACCGTTGTAACATACAATTCGTTTAGTTGGTCCATAACACCGAATCAAGAACTTGGCACGTCTAGTTGGATCGCAGTAAACATATTCGAACTTCCGAATACATCAAGTTTCATCGCGTAGATTTATAGAAGAGATCTATTTGAGACGTTTATCAAAATAATTGATCGTAATACATTATAATACACGCAGTAATATGTCGAGCATTCGGTGAATAACGGACGGAAATGATTGCAATGATTTAATATACACGACAGTGTTACATTAGAACTTCTGCTGCGTGTTGATCGCTTTAATTTAATACCATAAATTACTGCGAAACGTTGTAGATTTAAACGAAGTAGAAAGGTATTCTGCGTCGCATTACTGCCGGGTTAATGTGGGATGGAAACGAGATGGTCGATTTTGCGAATAAATATTATGCAGACGCGGATGCCAGTCGCAGTCGCCACCGCACGTCTCGTCTCGCCTCGTCTCGTCTCGTCTCGTCTCGTCGCTTCTGAGAAGCAAGTTGCCCGACACCGCACCATAGCGAAAGCTGGACGAGGACAGTTGTAAACGCAATTAAGTCCGGGCGCGGTGCACGTGCGCCGGTTACCGCAAAGTACCGGCGACGGCGGACTTGCCGCTATACCCCGTCAAGTGAAACATAATTAAATAGGGCGAGTGCAAAGGGCGTACGCGACGTTTCCGTCGTAAGCTGCAACCTAACCTGCCGCCGCCGCCGCCTCGAACACCTACTTTTCATATGCGCACCTTAACGCGATTTTACCTCTCGGATTTGTCATTTATTTCTTCCGTCCTCCCGTTTATTTATGCCTGGAAATGATTTAACTATAAAGCTATGTCGCAACATCGTCAACATGATATACGTTACTGGCAATGTGATACGACCATTTTGTTAGTTTCTCTTGCGATATTTAAATTAGACTCTATGCAAAACACAATCCGATTGTTCTTTGAAAAAGAGGAATAAGGTTAATTACTTTCGAAATGTTATAATTGAGCAATTTTCTACTCTTCAATACATATCGAGAATCGTGTATGCATTAAATATACATATATAATATTGTGAATGTGAATTGTATTTAAGTAAAACTTATTTTTTATTTACATCAAATCATATGTTAATTATGTTTACGTTTCATTGTTTTTTTTTTTTTATTGTACTCATTATACTTTTTTTATATAATTCTTCTTTTTCACTTTGCACCGCGCGCGAGAGAATAATTTTGCTGAGGTATCTAAAAAGGACAACCCGCACAAAACAACTTATCTTCTTACATCATGACTGTAATTAAGATTTTAACAAATCATAATTTGTTTCTGAGAAGATTTAGAATATTTTATTTTATCTTCATTTTAATGAATTAAGATAATTACTAATTAACACATTTTATGTACAGATTTTATTATTAGATTAGATTTTATTTTAGATTATCTTATAAGACTGTGAAAGTTTTATAATAAAAATAATCTATATAAAATGCGTTAATTAATAATTACCTTAATTAAAATTAAGATAAAATAAAATATTCTAAAGGGAAACAAAACATACGGAAAATGAGTCTCGGCTAAATTTGGCTGAATTTTTAATACGTTGTAGTTCTGATTGTCCTGATCAAAAGTCTCCTTGGGCGCGAAGTAAAATAATGAACAGTTTTTGAGTTCTTCAAAAATGTTCACCAAAAAAAAAAATAACATCTGTATCTACTTTTGCACTTCATGTTCTTACGGAAAAATGTGATAGCTTGCTGAATGTATAGCGATGCTGATACTCTAAGTCCGATACTTAAATCGTTATTTACGAATCGTGAACAAACGTGTACGTTCGCAGTACTACGGGGGGTCAATAAGTCTTGATTTCGTGACGATTGATAACACGACGCGCTACGCGGGCATTTATTTCGTGATTTTACGAGAAAGAATCCGTGCCGTTTGGGTGATTTAAGTTTCACGGATATCGCGCGATCGACACTCTACGTACGCGGGATTTAGCGATGTCGATCGACACGTAGCTACAACCACGTATGAAATGGTGTCTGCCTCTCTCTCTCTCTCTCTCTCTCTCTCTCGTTCTCTGCAGAAGCATAAAAAGCAGTTATAAAGGTTAAAGCGCGGTCACCGTCGCGATAGCAGCAGGTGGACCTAATAAATATGCATCAGTCGTTATGCTCGGCGTAGTTTTTCCGCGAGCTACGCGAATCGAGCTCGGCTGGAGTGTTGTGTATAGAAACGAGGGTCCAATATGCACTCACGAATACGAGTCAATTTTTGATATCGAAGTATCATTTCGCCGGAATATCTTTGGAAATTGCTATTTTATTTGACCTGAGAGATTAAATGGAATAATCGGGGCGAGTAAGAAATACGTGCACTGAGAAAAATGTCTGGTTGAAAATGAACGAACCAGTAGATTCTGATCATATTAATCAGAATATTCCAATCGTCATAATTGGATCATAATCTGGCTAACTTCGAGTAGAATTATAATATAATAGATTTAATTATAAAAATCTGATTTGTTCATTTTCCACCAGAAATTTCGATTAATGCAACCAGACTTTTTTCAATGTGGTAAAATATAATTTTATAAAATGCTGTCTACAATTCGAAAAATTATATGAATAAATACTATAATTTGCTCGTTGTATTTACCCCTTATTCCATTATTGTATTGATACAATTAACTCTATTGATTCTGTTCAGATACATTTGCAATAGAGCAAGCTAAATATTGTACATCTAATATTTCGAATTGTATTTTTATATATAATATATGCTCTCGTTTTCTCCATTTATTTCATTTAGCTCGACATTGCAATTATATCAGTAAATTTTTAATTAAGTAATTCATTAAGCTTTCAATCTGCTTATAAAAAGGGAATTGATTTGAAAAAAGGACGTTTTAATTAAAAATTTATATTTCATTGAATTAATACAATTTTTTTTTTGCGTCACGTATTCTAGTAATTATTTTATTATTATCGCTGTGAGGTACTAGCATACATACAGTCACAAATAAATCTTTGGACAAAAAAATATTTCATTCTGAAATAATTAATTCAAATAATTTCAAAGTATTTTTGGAATATATCACACAAAAGATCAAAATAAAGTCAGTCGGCTTCTCGCCTATATATATATATATA
>NW_017305485.1:1375604-1381301 GCF_001594115.1 Trachymyrmex septentrionalis
TTACAAGTCGTTCGTCAACGTTTACGTTGTATGAATATTTTTCGCGTGTATACGTATCGATCGTATGCGGATTTCATCCTTTGGCACGAAACTGTTGTGTGACTATATATGTTTAATACACGATTTAACCCTTTAAGTGGAGGCAGCGGGTGTGGCTGCTTTTACCAATTTGCGCGTTAAACGATAACGATAAGAGGAGCTAGGGCAAACAGCTATGGAAGCGACAAAATGCCGACAATAATGCGTTTACATCGTGTAACAATTGTGGTAAAACCAACGAGGCGGATGCGTGTATTGTTCATTAATGTTGATATACAACGTTGTATTTTTACAAGTTTAACTTTGAAAATATTTGAAATACTTTCGGAGCTACATTTTTTTCATAATAACAATGAAAAGATTTCGTGCATCTACGTAGAAGTTATATTAAAAATATAAATATAAAAATATAACACTACATATATCTTTTTAATAATTTCTGGTCTTCTAAATTGGAGTTAAAATTAATGTAACGTTGTTTCTCGTTCGTGGTTTGAAAAACAGATTTTTATATGAGAAAACGTTTTCGAAGAAATAGCGCGAATATTGTTTCTTCGCTTCATGCATTCTTTACACGAGATACTGTCTAAAGTAGCTTCATTTATTATTTTCCACGATCTTTGCGTTTGTTATTTCTGTGTCGCTAAACTTTTTGTCTTCTTATCGATTTTACGATGCGACTGTTTTGTATCTACTCCTCTTCTATTTTTACAACCTTGTAAAAATAAGCTTCGTCTATTTATTCACGTATTCTTACATATTTATATTTAACGGTAAAAAATACAATTAATTACAACAGTATACTTTCTTATGTATTTTTCTAAATTTAAATTGAAATCTCGTGTTTTAATCTCGCACGCATTGTATCTCACTTGTATAATTCTATCAATCATTATGACTATTTTATTAAACAAGAACTAATTCAATTATATAAAATTAAACAATTTATTTCAGACGTTAATAATTTAAGAATGCATTGCATCTTAATATAATAATATTTGCGCGACAATCTCGTCAATTTTAATACACTATGATTTCTGGCAAATCGACTTTTTCTGAAAAATACGAGACAAATAGAAAAGGGCAGAATTTTGTTTTTGCACACACACACACATTTATATGAACATTTCTCTCTTTAACCTTCTGTCATAATTATCATATTACTTTGTATCATTATATTTTAACCCTTCTATTATAGTTTTATAAACGTTGAAAAAACTAAAAACTAAATATATGGTCACTGATAGAATCCAGAATATTCATAATAACGGAAACCTGGTCGTCTGTGATAAAATTTTTGAACGGGTTAGCAATTTTAAGTATTTAGGATCGATTTTAAACCAAACTAATGAAATAAGAGAAGAGCTCAAGAGAAGAATTAATTTGGGGAATGCGTGCTTCTATTCGGTTAAGAAACTACTCGGTTCGCGGATATTGTCTAGGCGCTTAAAAATTAGAATTTACAGAACGATTATTTTACCGGTAGTCCTTTATGGCAGCGAAGCGTGGTCACTTACATTACAAGACGAGAAAAGATTTAGGGCTTTCGAAAATAAAGTACTTCGAAAAATCATCGGGGCAAAACGCGATGAGGAAACGGGCGAATGGAGAAAATTACACAACGCAGAATTACATCAATTATATAATAGTCCGGATATTATTAATGTCATAAAATCGCGTCGATTAAGATGGGCAGGTCACGCGGCGCGTATGGATGAGAATCGAATTGCATATAAAGTACTAATTGGTAAACCGGATGGGAAAAGACCATTGGGTAGACCAAGACGTAGATGGGAAGATAATATTAGAATGGACCTTAACGAAATGGGGTACGAGGTTCACAAATGGAGGGATCTTGCTCAGGGACGGGAACAGTGGCGGGATTTGGTATTTGCGGCAATGAGCTTTCGAGTTCCTAACGCCTAATAATAATAATAATAATTATAGTTCTAACCTCTCTGTGTATAATTTTTTACCTTTTTACTACCATATTTTTTACAAAATTCTCGTTAAAAAAAAAACAGGAAAAGTGAAAGCAAGATAAAATCTGTTTATCGTCATTGAAAGGATGAGGATTTTGAGATGATATAACGAAATTTACGTAAAAATATGAAAATGTTTACTGTTAAAAATTCGATACGAGTACCGAGGTAGACATGCATTAACGAAAGAGTTACAATCGAATGCAGTTGATTACAAAAGAAAAAAAAAACCTTACCAAAGAGTTTATCAAATATCCTGTAGAAAACGAATCACTGTACAATCTCATTTGTTCAGTGATGGACGGATTATGCGGTATTTATCGCTGATTCTGCCACGCCGCGAGCTTGATTAGTGCACGGTTTATTCGGGACGGAATAATACCGCGCGACAACCATTAACTCATAACTTTCCGGTGTCATCCCGGTGGCGGCGAGTATAGGGTCGGTTAGGGTGAAAGCAAGAGTAGTTATCGGGTTGCCGGAAGGGTTATGTGAACAGACGCGCGTACGACAGACGACGAATCCCGTAATAGCGTCACGAGCCACGGCCGGTAAACTTTGTTCCGTGTTTACTAACGAGGCCCGGTGTCTTGCAACCCGCGGAGAGAATTGGGAGACACGTCTTCTACCTCGTCATATTATCTATAGAAGCGAACTGCCGCTCCGCCTAGGATGCGCCTAAAGTCTCCCCGGGACGTTGAGAACGTTGAGTTACGTTTTACGTGTTCGGTAATCGATAGCACGATGCGAAAATAAGTGCTTACCCTCGGAGAGGCAAAGAGAGAGAGAGAACTTGTTCCCTGTAAATATCATTTTAAAAAACTCGCGCCCGATATTTTACGTAACGATATACCATTTATGTGAAACGTTACTTTCGTATCCATTTCGTTTAACAATAAAAATAATTCCCCCGCGAGAAAACAGGATAAATGTAATTGAGAAAAATTTTGCAGTGTTTTTTTTTTTTTGGACGTTTCTAGAAGTGAGAAGCTATCTTCGTGAGCTCATTTTAATCACAAGTTGAAAGTTAGTTTAGAGACGGTTCAAAGCCAAAAAAGTATATATGTTTTCGGTCTCGAGTATTATATTTCACGAAATTAATACATATGTTAGAATGTCAGCTTCGATTTTTTTAACGACAAAGAGGAATATTAGACAAATTTTCGAATTTTCTTTTAAATTTCGTAAATTTACATTTAATTAGAAAAAAAAAAATCGCAAGATTTCTTTTGACTCATATATATTTCTTTCGAATAAATATTTTCCAGCATTAATAGAAGTATACATTTTTAATGAATGTTTCGTCAATTTTTTTTTTTCTAATTTGTGAGTTGCTCGAAAAAGGTCGGGAAAAAACGTAAGTAAATCGAGATATGACTGGTCCGGAGTATATTACATTTATATTTGCCTCGCGTAACCAGATATTTGCCATCGTATGTTAAACTTTCGTATTCACTCTCAAACAAACCCGAATTTCAATCTGAAAAGTAATTTCAGCGAAGAAGCTTTTTTTGCGTCATATACAAGCTTACAATCAATTGGATTTTCCTGGACTCGTCGTTCTCGGTGTGCGGAATTTGTATCTTCATTTAACCGGTCGAAAAAAACGCAGCGTGCATTTCTACATAAGCAGTACGTACTTGCTGTATACGTTTGCTGGCTGTACACATAACAAACGGCCCTTGGCTCAATTGCCTCTACTGCTAATTAGGCGCTTTGAGGCGGCCCGATGATTTACGGTTACCAGAATAGAGCGAGATCGATAGTGGTGCAGCATTCGAACGGTATTAGATACATAAATTCTGACTTTTTGCATGGAATATTTTAACAGTAACTGGTACATATTCGCTGTATGAAAATTAACGCGTTTCGCGAATATTGCCTGATCTAATTATTTATTACGTACTCTCGCGTGTTTGGTTGTCGTTTATATAATGGATGTTCTAAAAATAAATTTTTTCTCAATTTCTGAAAAACTTGACAAAGCGGTATTCCAATTTTTTGTTGTCTCCATAAATTTTAGACAAATCGCAAGATTTCCTTTGGCTCATCTTTTCTTTCGAATACGAATATCTTCCAACGTTAATAAGAGTATAAATTTTTAATGAGCGTTTCATAATTTTTTTTTTAATTTGTGAGTACTCAAAAAAGTTGCTCAAAAAAGATCGGGAAAACGTAAATAAATCGAGGTATGACAAAGCAGTAGGATCTCTTAATTAGTCTTTAAATAGGAAGGCCTGACCACAGCACTTTACGCATAGATGTCTTAAAAACCTTGATGATGTCTCTGGTAGAAATGTATGCAGTCCTAGACATCCATTCGGTCATTGTTTAGCATTACTGTATTCTCATAGTTGTAATAATATTAACAATGAGTAGGGGAAATGGACAAGGACTCGATAGAATTTTATCCCAATGGCTGGAAAACAGTTTTCCTAAAAATATGTGCAATTTATGTAGACACTTGCCCAGTTATTGTCTATATTATTATCGGTTAAAATACTACAATAAATTCATTTATTGTCCTGTTTTTTTATTTAGTAAGTCGATTCAGCTTTACTAAATAATTTTGCGCATCTTTTGTGCGTATTCAAATGCATGATATTTCTATAAAGATATATTTTGGAAAATAAAAAATATTAGTCCCAAGAACAGACGAGAGTTTTCAAGTTTCCATTTTATTCCATATCTTGAGGACACAATTAACGTAAATTGAACTCTATACGTGCCATTATTGAAAAGAAATGTAACTGTAAAAGTAAAAGTTTTGTGGAATGTTTCCGAAATGTCCCACTGAAATCTTCAAGATTAAAGTTTAACGACTCGTTAGCATAAAAGTTGGACATTTATCAATACCGTAATTCCGTAATTCCGTAATTCACAGAAATCATTACGGAAGATATACAGGAAGCGACATAGGTAGCCTCATTCGCGTAGTGAAGGCTAACGAGGGCGATTATGTCGGAACTCTTAACGCAATCCGACATTAACGGATGGCGACTTCGCCGGCAGGTTGGTCATTCGAGTTAACCGTATTCCGTTCTCCAGTACGCAGCTCGGACTACGTAAGTTAACGGGGCACGGCATCGGGCTAAGTTCATTATCCGGTTAGTACGTTAATACCTGGGCTAAAGGCCCGGCTTCTGACCGCACAACCGGGGCCAAGTTTCCTCTCCCCTTTCAGGCATGGCCATACAAGCGAGCGGCAACCGCCGTCACCGTAGCTGAGGGACCGGGCTCAAATGTCGCTATTCGCGCGCTAACCGTGTATATTCTCACAATTTCACGTTCCGCCCCATCCCGTTCCCGATATCGTCCATTTCCGTCCGGCGCACGTACCACGCATAGGCTGTTCTATCCTATTCTATTCTATCCCGGCGGAGGCTTGCGGTAAATCCGCGAAGGGTCGTGCGGCGGTTAAGGCGGTTTCGGATTAAGGCCGTCGGCATCCCTTTGGCAGGTATCGGATTCCGAGGGCGCGGACGCGCGCACCACGACGCCCGATATAACGCCCAACTATCCTCTCAAGAAGGAACTATGGCAAGTAGTTATCTCGCTTGTCGATATATCTGACATGGTCCTCGAAACTCGGGTCGCGTCCGCGATCGATTAACGGCGGATTTGCTCGGCTGGAGATTTCGTACGGGAGAGGGGAGCGAAGGCGGGGGGGGGTGGG
>NW_017305485.1:1381401-1382933 GCF_001594115.1 Trachymyrmex septentrionalis
TTATTTGAATTACCTTTTATTGTAATATCGCGTTTAATTTGTTAGCAGTATTAGTCAATAATAATTCCCAAAGGTTTCGAATCACATTATAATTTAATTATTACTAAATGACTTCTATAATTAATTAACATTGTGACCTTTATTCGTTCGATTTGCCCGATACGCATTGATATTGTTTCACGAATGAAAAGGAAAAAAAAAAACAGACGAGCTCGATCGATTGAATTATTTATCGTTGCGCCATCCTGTAACGAAGCGTGTACAGAGGCGGTGCACGGGTAAGGAATCTCTAATTAAGACTGCACTTACGTTGCCTTGCGCGCGTGTAAAATTTGAGGTGGCTCGGTTGATGACGTGCCCCACACACGCTTGAAGCGGTGGCAGAGCAACGTGACACGTTATCCTTCGTCAGGATGCTAACCACACTCGGTGGCGTGCTATCGACCGTTCGACGATGTGACCAGATCATCCTCTCGTTGATCAAAGCAGATGAAACTTTTCGAAATTAATTGGTTCAAGATAGAGGAATTTCAGTAATTCGGAACAAATAATCTACTTAGACGACTAATTGAAAGAAGAATTTTGAAAAAAAGATCAGAAGAAATTTCGAGTTGAAGAATTGGAGAGTGTAAAAATTGATAAAAAAAAAATGTGGCTTCATAATTTCCTTCGCTCTCCCTTATTGCTTTGTTGATTTCGTGGATATTAAAATTTAATATTTCTATTAAAGTGTCAAGGCTTTTTTGTTTTTTTGTTTTCAAAAAACGAGCAAATGTAGTTAACTAATAAAATTCGTCTTTTATTACGTACGTGTAACGCTGTTTGAAAGAAGCCTCGACATTTTAATTTATTGCGTTGCATTTACGCTTACTTTTCTATATTTAATATTTTTATTTAATTTTGTACACATTTCTTTATCTTGCTTAAACACGAATTTTTACTTGAGACATAATTACCATGACGTGTGGCATTTAAAATTCGAAAGAGAGAGAGAGAGAGAGAGAGAGAGAGGGGGGGAGGGGGAGAACCGACGCCTGTCCCGGATAATCATTTGTTCTAAGAACAAATGACGCGAATTAGTTTTTGCCAGATTTACTTTCGCGCCAGGCGCGATTTGAGGCAAACAATAAATCAAGTAGCTCGCAAGTAGGAGGACGTTAAATACTTTTTCGTATCGACGTGTCATAGAAGGACGAATAAATCACGGTAGCGCTGCAGGCGCGCGTGAAGGCTTTAGCAAAACGTCCTTTTAACAGGGCAGCTTCTTATTGGTGAACCGCGACGTCGCAATTAAAAGCGACATTGAATAATGGTTGGCGGCGTGGCGGCGGCGTAACCCGCAGCTGTAACGCTGCGTCTTCGTGTTCAATAAACGGCTTGATTGTTTTACGATCGTCGCGCATGCATTTTCGCGCTGATTCGAGCGCGAGATGCACCTCGCGCTCCTACACACGGGAGGATAACAACGCGGAGGGGGATCGCGCGGGGGGAGCAGTTTCGCTCTCCGGAACGCGGGTAACGTCAGTTTACAA
>NW_017305485.1:1383033-1387189 GCF_001594115.1 Trachymyrmex septentrionalis
CGCGCGGGGGGGAGCAGTTTCGCTCTCCGGAACGCGGGTAACGTCAGTTTACAAATAGACTACCACGGACGATCTAAAAGGAGAAAAGAGTTTTGCGGGGAGGAAAGGATAGGGAATCTGGGCGTAGTCGGACGAACGATATAAATTACGGCCAATCCCTCGGATTAAAGTATCCAAAGAGTAGTCGCATTTGTTCGCGGAAAACGGAGCGACGTACGTCCCAGGACCTCGGACGTACAAAGTGCCTTTGTTTAAACAAGGGATTTTCCTCTCCACCTCATTCTCCGCTCTCGGTCCTCTCTGCCGCGTAGAGACCGGCAAAACTTCGCCGCTGCAGTTACCTCTATGTCTCTTCCGGTCGCGCAAATTTTATCTATTGTACGCCGTCATAGTGATGAATATCTCGGGCGATTATCGTATTCGAACTCGAACTTTAAGAGCATCTTTAGACATCCGTACATTTTTCGTACAATCTCACCGTTAGATCAGTTGATAAAAGTTAACGTAGAGGCTAATAAAAGTAGAAAAAAGGCAACGAAGGCGGGTTATTTGTGAGTCAGTAGTTTTGTTTATTGTGTATTTATATCTCGATTAGACTCGATTTGTAGCTGACGTTTTTTTTTACGCGAAAGATCGATTTTGCTGAAAGATTTAAAATTCTATTGGATAACAGATCTGAAAATAATTTTGTTGGACTGTCACAATAATTTTGTTGGAAATTCAAACTGATTATTAAAACATCCAAAGCATTCTCGTCATTTTTTTAGTTTCCAGCATACACTCTACAAAATCCCAATGTGGATTTAATATCCCTGATGTGGATTTAACATCCGTGCGATGTTTATGTAATACTTACTGTGTTGTTAATTAACATTAACATGTAGATTTTAAACCCTTGATGTTTCAACACCATCATGATGTGGATTTAAAACCCATAGTGTTAAATTCACATCGTATTGATGCTAATATTAACACACAGTGAGAATTATGTAAGCACCGCATGGTATTAAATTCACTATTTTTTAGAATTTAATTATTTTAACGATCCGACAAATTGTTCGCAGATCTTTTAGCAAAATCCTTTTTTTTTTTTCTTCGCGTACATGCAAGGACGATGATAATGATTTGACGATTATTTATCGAAAGTGAAACTCACAGCGATAGGATAATCTCATAATTTCCGTCGATGCGGTGGAAGTATTGAAATGTGTCTTTTTATCATAATAAAATTTTTTTTAGGAAAAAGAGAAACCTTTAAATTTTCCTGCTTTGGACTTGAAAATATGTAGATCCGATGCCATTCTTAAAGAGGGCACGCTCTGTAAAGTGACGGGAAGTGAAAACGCAGGATAACCTATTCTCTTTTCTGATTTCCAGCTTTTAATCCCGAGCGTGCTCGCTGCGCTGGATCGAATGAGCCGAGAAGAAGATTTGCATCGGGTTAAAAGTGGAATGCGGAATAATGTGAATTTCTCTCGCAGTCGCTACGAGTATTGTCATGTATATTTTCACATTGAACCGGACGGTTTCCGTTAACATATTTTCAATATTTGCATTCGTTCCGATTGTGCAGCGTGATGCTGTTCGACGCGGTAACTTCTCCGCGAAGGTTAAACTCATTGATCACTACTTTTTGGCAGGTTTGAGTAACGCGCGGTTATGGGAATTCTACAGGAAAGCCGTATCGATTCGAAGTGGAGCAAACTTCTGTTTTATATATACTTAAAGTAACGTGTGTACGGTAAGAGTTGCCGATACATCATGCGATAAAGAGAGACAACGGTCTCTCATGATTTTTTTAAATTACCGTACATGAATTCATTATTCCTTTGATGATTCAATGCGAGCAGCGGAAATGTTAAAATTACATTTAATTAACATTCCATTTTTAACAGGGTATAATTTATTTCAACGAGACCTAATTTTCCATACGATTAGTGCGAGATTTTATTATATTATCATTTCTTCAACATTTATTTACTAGATTTTGTCTTAAAATTTCAAGACAATCTTTAATCTAGAAAATAGACGAGGATTAAAAGGCAAGGAATTATTTTTAGATTTAGATTCTTAGATTTTCATCTGATAAAATTAACATGATAAAATCTCGCACTAATCGTATGGAAAATTGAGTCTCGTTGAAATAAATTATGCGCTGTTAAAAATGAAACGTTAATTAAATGTAATTTTAACATTATCGCATGTCTCAGAAAGTCGACTGTACGTCTTTAAGTCAATATTGTATAATAACATTTTTATTTTTAACAGGGTAATTTCCACATATATAGGACACATTCCAACTAATTGCTGGAATATCAAAACTTTTTGCAGCATTGCTCATCGTGCTTGAAAAATTCCTACATAATTATTTTAGCGATCCAACAAAATTATTTTCAGGTCTGTATATAGCTAAATTTGTTTACTTCAGCAAAATCGTTCTTCCCGTGAAGTTTTTCCACCTTTTGGTACGTCCAAAAATCTATCTATTATTCAGCCTTATCTCTGCGACATTTTTTTGTTCATCGCATAAGATTATAAGCTACGTCATGTGAAAACTCATTTTGCCGGGATTCAATTTTACATATAATTAGTTCTTTTGACGGTTGGACGGCGATAAATGATTACGTAATGGAAAAACTGCAATATTCCGTATAGTTACATTCCACGCACGTATCTGAACCGTCCATATTCAGATTATCTCGCGATTTCAAGCGCACCCGGTATTACTCGGAGAGCATCAGCTTTATGAATGGCCGGTCCCTTTCTTCGGGACGTATTAATACATTTTTAAAGGGCGAGCATGATCTTGCACTTTGGCTTTCGCGCCTGACAATTTCATTCGCCAACGGGCGATTTAATAATGTGCAATTTATACGTCCGTAGCGAGTGAGAAGAAAATGTCAGGTGGCGGAAATCGCTCGTACCTCTCTCGCAATTCCCGTTCTCTCCTCCCTTCTTTCCCTTCTCCCTCCTTTTTTCTCGCTCCCCGTGATTGCGATTTGTACGCGAGGTGTATGCGAGGTGCCTACGGACATTTACGTCCGTGGCTCATTCGCAATCAACACCTACGGATAATTAAGTACTTTGCGGTCGCAATCGCGCGACGACTCACGCTCGGCGTTTCCACGCTGATTTTGCGTCGAAATTGCATAGAATTGCGTGAGAATGCTAGCTCCTCTCTAGCGGCACCCCCGAAGGGGGTGTACCGGATATGTATCACGAAGGTAGGAATCGGTGTCATTGCCCGCTTTCTTTCGGGATCATTCGCTCGGGTCCCACTAGTCTTTCCCCGTCATTTACTCGAAGGAAAAAGGCTGTTAGCTTTTCCCGCTTGCTAGCCCTCCTTTTGTCAACTTCGCTTTTCCGTTCTCCAACTTGTTTCCCGACTCTTTGTTTTCAACTTTAGTGCGTAACGTATATCTTTTCCCCCATTGCGTAGAAATTGTCAATAAAGCTCTGTACAGGAAATTCGTATAATAAGACTTGCAAATTCATCATATTTTATATATCGTAATTCTAGTAATAATACATATATTTTTCTATCAATACATAATGTACTTATACATTTGTAATAACGAGTGACTTTTTACAGCTTCATACAATTTCAAACGCAATTGTAATTTCTGTTAAGCAAATATTTTCATTTTCCATATTATTGTACATAATATCGAAGAGAATTGACTCCGGATAATGCCCGCTTTTGTAATAGTCGATAATACATCTCTTAATCATTATTTGTCGTATCGCTGCCCTGCGTTACATTTTATACATTCAGTATCTTCCACTTATATTTGATTGCGCAAAAGCGTTTATTAAAGCGCATAATGAATATTTTCTTTTCTCCCTTTTTCCCACTCCTCTCTCACCTAATTGTCTTTCAGTGAAATTGTTTACAACATTACTTCTCATCTTCCGATGAAAACACCGCATCGTTTTTGTTATTCCACATCTACTTAATTACTCCTGCAATATCTGCTTTTTCATCGTTAATTTTGCTATAACTCAGTTTATCTTATTCAATTAATCTGTTCAATTAATACGTTCAGTACATATTCTCCTTCCCTTTACGCGAGTCTGAGGAGTTTCTTTACACCTTAACATTTTGTACAATTGAAGAATTCAACCTAAAGTCTATCCCCCCCCCCCCCCCCCCCAC
>NW_017305485.1:1387289-1394114 GCF_001594115.1 Trachymyrmex septentrionalis
CCAATGTATTCTTTTAAAAAATTACGGAAGTACGTTTAACTGTTTTAACTTTATAAGGATAATTTCCTCGAGTTCTTAAAAAAGTAGATCAGACCGTCTCCGAGAGCCCTCTCGTTTCTACCGAGGCTTAACCTCCGATACAGTAAATGTGTTTCCTCTCTCCCCTCCGTCATCCGCCCTTCCACCCCCCTCATCTGGTTGTTCCCAAACAGGGAAGTGCCGAAAAGGAGGGACGCGTGTAATCGTCTCTCTACGAGCTTTCGGGTTATCGATTTTCTTCGGCGTCACGTAGCGAACGTGCCTCTTCCACACGAAGTGTATCGCACGTTAGGTTCGGTTATGGAAATTTCGGCGTCGTTGTACTCTCCCCCGTTGACTCTGATTACCGTGATTACACGCGCGGCGGCGGTGATCGCGTATCGTGCGGCGTCCCACGGTTTGCGGCGCGTGAGAAAGAAGCGTTTTCCACTCTCTATGCACGCGCGCGCGTCTCTCCGATAATTAGAGCTGCAGCACGGCGACCGTAGCCGCGACACGGCTGTAGACCGTGGAAGACGAGAGAGTCGCCGGCTGCCGTTCGTCTCGTTGCGCCTCGCGCTTCCCTAAGGTGACGGCATATCGCAAGCCTAGCCTGCTGTGTATGTATGCATTGTTGCCAATGCACCGCCGAGCTGCCGTTTAGACGCATTATCTGCATTCATCGACACGTCGCCGCCATCGTCGTTTCCTCTCGTCATCCCGACGCGCAGGCACGAACTCTCTCCCGCGGGAAACCGAGTATTATCGTATCCCGTCGAATCCCGCGCCGATTTCCCCACACACACACACAAGACGCCCGTTGAATCGATTCGACCGATAAACCCAGATCCGTGACAGCTCGCGATGCATTACTCGCACGTCGATGCATCGACGATAATGTGCCGCGATGGGTCGTTGGAGTAGAACCTGAATTTTAGACAAAATCTTTGGGATCTTTAGAATGGTGGAAACTGGGCAGATCTTCTTAAGGAGGATTCTTACGATCGATATTTACGTGATAAAAAATATAATTTTGAAAAAATTTTATTGCAGTTTTATTTATCAAGTAATAACAGAAAAAATTTGCCGACGATTTATCATCTGGATCAAAAATTGTTTCAACAGGAGGTAATATTTTTTTTTTATCCGTGTTCTCATAGAAATATGTACGGAATGTGTGTATATTATAAAATAATGACAAGAATAATAAGTTTTCGCATACTCTAAGCACTCAAGATTATTTATGTAAAGTTGCATTGCGATGCAGAAATTAGAGTTGTCCTGTAAATAAACAAATTTATTTCGAACTTTTGTAACTAATCGGTGAATTGATGAATGAATTTGCGTAAGTCATTTTGGACACTTGAAAGTATAATTTTATAAAAACATTTACAGATTTTTGTTATTATTTTTTACGTTTTAGTTCGTAACAATAATAACAAATAAAGTAAATAAATTATAAAAATGTTTTTCAATAAAAATAGAATGTTATAAACACATTTTTTATATATTGTAGATAGCTTGTTTAAAGTATTAATATATGTTATGGATACTATATATATATATATTTGTCGTGCCTTCTTAAGCGACTGTCAGTTTTATATAACAACTTCACGTAATTAAATCGACAAATAGCCGGATAAAAAAAATTAATACTTAATTTAATTTAATTATGAGATAGCGAATCAATGATCGCTTGGCGATTTTCTTTTATGTTTAGGTACATCTAACTGCATTTCCAATAAAAATGGAAGTCTATGAAATGCGAGTTTAATTGGGTTTAATCACTCCCGTAGCCAATTACCCTAGTCGCTATCAGCGATTTCTCAGTGTGATCGCTTTCGGTTACCGTTATATATCGGCTCTATGTTATGCGAAAATGAGATTGAACTCGACAAACTTGTGAACGCAATTAACGGCATTGAAGGGATGATGAAGAGGCGGTTACGTTGTACGCATCCGCTATAATCGCTGTATCGTTTTAATGGCCGTGCCATTCGTCGGTCTTGTACTCCCATGTCCTAAGATTGACCGACTTCGTCGGTTAAAAGAACCGTCGATCCGTTGAAACTTGTTTTCCTCGACCGGATGAGCCGGCTAATCCAGGAAGGACGACGGACTGTTGGAGTAATTTGTACGCCGACTGGGAATTTCACCTTCTCACTGTCATCGGCTTGTCTGTACGCTTCGCGATCGCTAAATTGCAGGGTAAGACACGGTTTTTTACGCTACGTGTGACACGGTTTTTCTCCATTTCCCGTTCACATTCCACACACTGTTGCACTCTTCGCTCTCGCAGAACTGCTTTTCCCGTCGAGGATACTCGCTCTCCCGTTACACACGACTTCGCCATCATATTGTCACTTTGCGAAATACATGCAAAGTGACTTTTACCTGTACACGGGAACCAACCTTCTTCCAACTAAAACTTGTGTGCGAGCCGTTGAATCAGGTTGCACGTGTGAAAATAGTATCGACGTTTCATCTACCTTTTATCAGTCTATTCTCGCAAAAAATCTCAAGTATAATTTATGCCTAAATTCCAAGCAAAATCGTTAGGCTCGTAACATATTCTCGTAAGACTTGTGAGAACTTACAAGTGCTTGTAACTTTATTCAATGTCTTTATGGATAGCTCCTTGCTGGCCGTAAGATTTACGAGAAATCGTTAGATATTTACGAACGATCGTACATCTTATGGTGTATATATGTATACCCATAAAATTAGAATATGCAGTCATAAGTTCTTATAAGTGTTGCGAGAACGAATACCTATTTTAATTTTTCTTATTTTTCGTATTGACATTTAAAATAAAATAGAACGTTGATCGAAATTTCACTTGAATGAAACTTGATCGAAAGGCAATAAAATACGAATATAAATCGGGGTCTAATTTTGAAGCATAATAATTGTTTAACTTTTTAATGATTTCAGAAGAAGATGACAACATTAGTTGATTCTTTAAACAATTAAATTAATTTTCTAAATAGTAAATTGAAATTCCGATGATTCTGGACATCATTCAGATGCAATTATTCAATACGTTGATCGTAAGGAATGAAATAGGAAATTTCGTTATATTAATCTGTTTAGCCTGCGTGATGAAGTTCATACGACTATGGTGCGCCGGAAGGTATAATTTCATCTGGTCAGTTCGTGCGCACTAATCACAAGACAGAAATTCGTCGTCCTTTCTCGTCTACGCAACGCTGATATTAATTCAGCTTGGGCACCTCCTCTCGTAATCAATGACACTCATGTCTGTAGTTATCTTCTGTGGATCTGGAGAAAGGACTTACTATCTGCCATAATATAAAATGGCGCGAATTATACGTTCACGACGTCTGTAAATCCCTTTTTAAAGCGATGCCTGCCTGTTGAATCTTTACTAATAGTTATATAGATTTCTGTCCCGCAGGAAATAAAAACATTCCGATAACGTTCCGCTTGTAAAAACCTCCGAATTTTTTAATTATTAATAAATGATAGTTATGCGAAAATAAACTGTTAACAGTGAATTTACATTCAAAAATAATATACATGTATTTAATATTTTTTATACAATAAAAATATTATTCTTGTACAAACAGAGTGTCTCATGGGAAGTTGCTGAAATTAATCAGCTGTCACTTTTAAACATATGTAGGGAATAAACACAGGAAGAATAAAATATTTTATAGATGATAATATTTGGCAATTATTTTTACGGTATAAAGTAAGTAAAACGATTGGAAATATTTGTATGTTTTAATAAATGCTAAAAACGATGTTAAATAAAGTTTATTTCAAATTTCTGAAATATGTGTTATTAATAATTCAATATTTCCAAAATATATGTTACTAAAATTTTTTATGGTCCTTGTTATTTTTATAAACATTTATTAAATGATAGAAATATTTCTGATTGTCTTTACCTCATATATAAATAAAATATCAAAAATGTCCTGTATTAAAACATATTTTATTTTTTCTATTCCCATGTGCGTTTAAAAAAATGTTAGCGGATTAGGTTCAGCTTCCCATGGGAGGACATGTAGAAAATATCTTTTTATATTAAAAAAAAAAAATATTTTATTAAAGTTACACACAGATTGAAGTTTACTAAAATCAATGTCTGATAATTTTTTTTTTCTCGTTATTATTAATCGACACGCGTTAGTTTTTAACCGTTTATTTAGTGCATATAAGTATTTTTGCCGAAAATTTAGTCTCACATTATTTGCCAATGCAGAGACCCGTAATAAGTTCGTCAAGATTTCACCAGACTGTTGATATATCATAAAAAGGTCTTTGATTAGCCATACCGAAGTTTGCGAGGAGCCAATGCAACATTGAATAAGTTATATGCGGCTCTTTACATTTAAGAAGCTATCGGCTTTGATATTGAAACTAAAGTAAAAGCGCACTCAAACCATCGCGCGCGGAAGCCACGTTCAGAGTTTCGTCGACTTCTGACTTCTGTATCCTTAATAGTCCGAGCCGCCGTTTACCACTACTATTGCCTCGTGTCGGAAGTGGAATAACTACGTTGTAGTATCCGGCATCTAAAGAGCTCGGGTAGGTAACGGGGGCTTCGCGTATCGAGGGAAGAAGATCCGATTATGGCTTAACCGCATTACACGCGGAAAGTTTACTTTCGGTAATTCCGAGTCAGAGTCGAGATGGGGACTGAAGGAAAGAGAGAGAGAGAGAGAAAGAGAGAGAGAGAGAGAGAGACAGACCGAGGGAAACGAGGGTGCCGTCGATGCGATGGTTACACCTGTAACAGCAGCACCTGCATGTCCATTTCCGTTCCATTCCGTTTCAGTGGAACGCCTTCGAAATACCCCGATGTCTGTTCGCAGATAGAAGAGTTTTATCATGTCGCGATTGCTTCGCATAGACTACGGTACGGTTTGCAAAAGTGTAATTAATTACTAATAAGCTGTATTATTAAACAACTTATACAGCGTTGAAAAACGTCAGGCAGATTCTGTGCGAAAATCGTCCATTTTATTTTTGAGTACTAAATCCTGCGTAATAATTAAAAATTTTAACGGTAACATTATAAATAAATTTTTGCAGAAATTATTAATCATTTTATTTTCGAGTGATAAATTCTGTGTAATAATTTTCAATTATTTATGGTGTTATTAGTAAAGAAAAATTGAAAATGTAAAACATCTTTTAGCATCCCCTTTAGTAGCGGGATAAAAACGAAAAGAGTTTCATAACGGAGTACGGAAAAACTTCAGAAAGAATTTAATTTGATTTTTCGCGGCTGCAAAAATTAACTTGAGATATTCTACAATTTTTCGTTATCTCATCATTATTTGCAGGATTACCGTTTATTATTACTTTTGGAATATACGATTATTATTAAACGTTAGATGTTAAAGTAATTATTCGAAAGTAATTTTGCTCGAACAAATGCGACGCATATACGTACGTATAGCTAGATCAAAGGTGGATTCACATTGCGAGTTAAAGTTTCAGTCGCCATTACGTTTTCCCACTTTGAGACTTGCTGGTGCATCGAGGTGTGCATAATGCACTCTCGCGGGTCGGCAAGGCGGGCTTACGCGTCGAAGCAAGAAGAGTACGATTCACACGTGGAAACGCACACGCCCGTATGTGTAACCAGGCCGCCGCTGTTTGCTGTCGCGCATGTAAACCAGGATAACGTATAATACCCATAATGACAGTCGTCGCGCGTATTACGTTGTTCATGAACCGTGCCTGGCGCATCCCCTCTGTGGACTCCGCGGATACGGAGGGAGGTCATCGGACGCTCGTTAACCCCTTCGAGCATCGAGTTCTTATCGATTGCGTGCGGTCGCGGTAATAATTTATCGCGTCCGATGGATTCATTAGGCGAGCAAACCGCACGCTATCGTCCGAGACACTCAACCTCGCACGGAAAACAATGGGCGATCGTTGATAAATCCAAGAGATAGAATGATAAACGATGTGTAAAAAGCTTGAAAATCTGTTTTTGGATACATACCTGGCAAAGATGTTCGACACTCTCGGAAAAAGTAGCAGTATGGATAACAATTTGGTAAGATTACATATATTGTAGGTGCCGAGAACAATATTAAGTTTTAATAAATATTTGTTTGAATAGAAATCCTAAGTAAATATTTACTAAATGTAAACGTAAATTTATTTGATATGAAAATTATCAATTCGGTTTAATCGTCATTTTTTTTTTTTATTGAGTGGATATTTATTTACTGTAAATATATAAATGTTTACTTACAATAGTACTATTTTAAAGAAATGCATTAAAAATTTTTTTCAGCGTGGAATAATAATTAATAACGATATTAATTAACAACATAATTATACAGACTTTTCACGTAGAACATTTACAAATAAAGTTATAGGCGAATCCTATGAATTTGATATTATATTGTAACGAGAAGATAAAACGAGGGTAACTTAAATATATTTCGATGGTCGGTAGCAGAAAATGAAGATCTCAATGATTAATTTAATCTCTCTAATATTTTAGATTTGAAAAAACAGCCGCCAATAATTATTTTATTACTACAGAGAATTCCGATTTCGTTATAATTGCTCCTACAAATTCGCTTCGCAGTCATTAAAGAGATATTATCTTCTGCATTAAATTCGCATTCAACTATTGGCCGTGTAACTCTTCGTCTCGCTAGTCGATCACGATTCGTTCGTAACGGTAATATATATGAAATTTAGTATAATATACAATTGATTTGATTCGCGAACCGGCGCAATTGAATTACAAGTACGATCTGGATTATATATCTGTATTGTGCCAGATGCATCAACGGATCGAGCCACGTT
>NW_017305485.1:1394214-1400768 GCF_001594115.1 Trachymyrmex septentrionalis
GAATTGAATTACAAGTACGATCTGGATTATATTATATATCTGTATTGTGCCAGATGCATCAACGGATCGAGCCACGTTCTCGCCTTTCTCAGGACAAGAGATGCGTCCCTTCTTGCCAGCAGATATCCTCATCTTTCACAGATAACGTCCCTCTTTGCTAGTAGATACGCCTCGTCACAGTCAGCGATTGTCTCCTCTGCTCAGGATCTTCGTCTCCTCGTCTCTCCTCTGTATAGTCAGAAGACTACATACTTCTCTCGACTTCTCTCGACTTCTCTCGAATCTTTCTGAATTCTGATATACTTTCTCCGTATCTCTGATGGTCCCATTCGTATTTGGCATTCTCTCTCCACTTAGCATTTATCACCGTCTTAACTCCCTTTCCTTTGATCGTATCATTGGTTGTTACAATACCTACAATAAACATGTTACTAACTGTACAACATCGACGTTACTCGCCGATTAATTTTTTCCGACGAGCAGCCGCTCGCGTGTCGGACGATTTTGATTTAATTATGTACAAAAGTACTATAAGAAAAAGATAACGACGGCTGGAGTCGGCTCCATCGATTCTCTTTCGAAGAAGATTCGCGCACGCGTCAAATGAGGGGAGAAATCTTAGTAGCAGCTTGTAAGCAGGTGGATCCTCCACCTGGCAAGCACCTGGCACCGCATGTATCTCCCCAAACAGAGTCCCTTAAGGATCACTCACTGGCACGTGCGAAGCTACGTAACCTTAAGAGACTGGATTACCATTCGGCGTGCAGGCTGTCCGCTTTAAAAGCATTTGGCGAATATAGAGGAGTTCCATTGTTGAACATTAAAATGTAAATATGTGATGCCTTTTGCTCTTGTAAATGCTTTTAAAGAACTTCGCGGAGGAAGCATTTTGCAGAAATATACCTCATTATTTACGATTATATAATGCAAAGCCTGACACGTTGAAAATTTTTCCCGAAAAACACAGCGAGCTTTCTGAAATTTATTTCTCGTGAAAAATAAATCAAATATTATTTCAATGCTTCTCCTCCGAGTTTCTGAAGTTCGCCAAAATTTGATAAGTATCACAATGTACGTCTGTTTGTAATTAAAAATAAGCTATACTTTTTTTGCTAGTAGTATCATGAAAAAATTTCTCTGTCTTCAATTGTCTGCCCGCATTTTATCTCCGCTCGCGTAATCTAATCCAACCGGGTAATTACGTGAATATTAGCCAGCTAGTGCCGAGCTTTACATTAGGCAGGTAATGTTCCGGATATTACGATTCCTCGGGTGTTTAGCTTCTTTTAGTGATTTCGATTACCGTTTGTATACCTCGCAGTCTTAAAGAGCAGGTAAATAGTCTCTGCAAAAAGTGAGTGAAATTGAAAATTTATACTTTTCACAGACAAACGAACGTTTTGTACATACGAAAATTTATAACAAGGACAATATTTATATTTAATAATACAATTTTATAGTTTGAAAATTTTTTCATTTTATATATCTCAATTATTTTTTGAAACATGTCTATTTCTTATTGAAATAATTTTTTATCCAACTTCTTTTTATTTTGCAAAAAATTACGCCTACAAGAATACATCCTCAAGTTTCCGTTGATAATTGATTATATTCGAATATTTAAATTAAATACTCCATATATACGTTTTTTGGCTACTTTGATGAAATTTTCTGGCTTTGTATCTAATTGTAAGTATATCTCGAAGCGTCCAATTTTTTTTTGTAGCAAATCCCCGAGCGTTCGAGTGTTGGCAATGCTAATGTTATTACAGAAACATTAAGGCGTGAGATTTAAAGTAAAACATGTTCTTTGGACTAAAGCAATTTAGTTCTTTGAAAGACTTTCGAAGAGAATTCGATAGTGTACCAAAACATTTGATGTTTCCCGCATTTTTGCCATCTCTTACAATTATTATAACGATAATATGAAGTCTTATTAGTTTTTTTTTTATTCTCGTGAGTCCGCACGAAAAAGCTTTCTTTCTTTATTAAAACAACAGATGCTGAAAAGCACCGTGTAGCGTAGGAACGCGTTGCGAAATGCGAAGGCTTGTTATCCACATAAGGATGAGGATTTGCGGACAAAAACATAATTAACTCGTTGCGTGTATTCTTGTTTTGCAGGTGAGTGCAGTAAAGTCGGAGAATAGCTGGTCATCTAATTTTCGCGAGCCTATGGTTACGCGCGTGCCACAAATGACGCAGAGAGAACCGAGCGAGCGCGATGACAAGGAGAGAGAGAGAGAGAGAGAAAGAGAGAGGAAACGAGACGGTAAGCTACGTATAAACGCGTGTCACGCGTAAGTTGGACAACTTTGCTTGCAAATAGTTCTCACTTTTTGGCTATAATTACTATTGTCCGCACGGAAGTTTTTGTGATAACCAGTTTTTCCGGCTGCTAAAAGCAAAAGAAGCTATTCCTTTCATTTCAATTGTACAATTTCGTAAAAACTATAATATAATATAAATATAATATAAATATAATATTTAATTTGTTAATTTTATTTATTAGTATTCGCTTTTTTATTTAAAAGGGAATTACATATAATATTTATATACACTGTTAAAAATGTCATGAAATTTAATGTACTTTTCATTAAGTTTTATGTAAATTTGCATGAAATTTAATGTAAGTAAACGTTAAATTTAAGTTACTTATAACTTCATTTTCATTGACAGCATTAAATATTTTTAATGTACCTCCTTGAAATTTGCTTCTATTATATATGTAACGGAAGCAAATTTATATATTTTTTTAACACTATACATGATATTTACATAATACTTATTTTCTACACGTAAAGAACGATTTTGTTAAAATTCTAAAAAAACTTTATAGCCAGATACAGATCTGAAAATAATTTTGTTAGACCATCAAAATAATTACGTAACAATCTGAAGCATGGTAAGCAATGCCGCCACTAGTTTTGACGTTCTCGCAACCAATTTTTTTTTCTCGCGTCCTATATAATTATTTTCAGATTTGTATCTGTCTAAATTTTTAGACATTTTTAGAAAACCTTTTTTTCGCGTTGTAAATATTTTTCTAGATGATGGCTGATATCGTAGAAACTGTATTACAGGCTGAAAGAAAGGCTGTGTATTGATATTACCGTTATTATTATTTTAATAGGTGTCTATCTCAATTAAACTGTACCGTTACAAGCTGTCTATAATTTTCCCTGTTAATGAGTTGCATGATAGATTTGCATCGAGATATGCGAGCGCAGTTCTGAGGAAAGCCGGTGACAATACCGTTAGGACGTGTAAACAGTAAACGGAAACGGGTCATCTTTGCGCGAAATGGCTTTAATCGACGCGCCGCATATCGGCACGCTTAATGAAAGGCGGGAGTGCGCCGCTTCACGATGCGATGCTCCCACATTAGATGCTTGATATCGATCGTTAGTCGAGGATATACCGTTGAGATTAATTGAGTCTAATTAAAGGCGGGCCGAATGTAGCAATTAGTACGAAATCAATTAACGAGCCGGTCGTCGACGACGCCGATGTTGTGCATTCCACGCGCTGCGTCCTGCGTGATCGAATCATCAGGACCGATCGATTGATGTGCCCGCATGGTACGACAGATCGATACCGATAGGATGACAACTATCATCTTGACCTTAAAGGCAAACGGAATCAAAGGGTCCTCTGGCAATCGATGATCGATCTTTGCTGACGCCTTCGTGTGCGGTGTAGCTTTACTTTGACGAGAAGTTCTATTCGTGATTTCTCTCTCTCTCTCTCTCTCTGTCTTTCTCTTTTACAATAAACGCCAATTTGCGACTAATATTCAAGGCAGAATAGCTGAAAAATTTGGAAAATTGTTACATTTAGAACAATCGAGTGCCAAATGAAAATATTATAAATGTCATTTTTTTAATTTTTCAGAAGAAAAGAGAAAAACTAATTTTTGTTAAAAACTATTCAAAAATTTTAGAAAACATTACCGTAATAACTAAAGATATGAGCAATTGAAATTTTCTCCAAGAATTTTTAATTCTAGTTTAAGACAATTTTAAATTAGATTATTTAAAATTTAAAAATGTTACAATTCAGGCACCAATTGCATACAATGGACTTACAACATTTTGAGTTACACTACCTATTTTTCTTTGCTCGCCGCAATAATTTTTACGCCAAATATTAGTACGTGTAATAAAAGGATAGAATGCAGTACTTACCATTCATTTATACGACAAAACGTTTTTATAATTTACTATATAGGTACTCCCTACATTTTACACACGTCTATCGGTACTTAACATTTTCATTGGTAAAATACTTATTTCGCCAATCACACTAACATCGCTTCCTTTTCCTTCGAATGCAATAAAGCACGATTAAAATACGTGGCTGTAAACACGCGGCTTTTTCATGTTGGAAGAATCCCGTTCGCAAGTGATTTTTAAATAGATCACAACGTAAGCCTTTTTCTGTGAAATAAATAAAAATGTCAACTCATAAATTCGCGATTTCATCGAGAGTCACGTTTGCGAAATTGAAACGTGAACATTTTCGAAAACTCTCGATCCTAATCCTTGCTCTTTTCGCGTTTATCCAAGAATAAAGTTTCGCCGATGGAATTCCGCTTGACGCGAGCGCGATAGATTTAGGTCGTCCGCGTCGAATATCGCGATCCACCTTCGCTTCCTTCCCGTCTGCTTCGGCGGGAATCCGGCGTGGCGTATTGAAATATTCGGCGCGCTCGCGGCGATAGGAAGCGGAATCGCGGTTGAGGGTTCGCAGCATTTTCGAGTTGGAATCAAATTTCTACCTCTTCCTCCCTCCCTCTTGCCGATCCCCGTCTCCTTCAACCCTTAACTTCACGTAAGTACGAACTTGCGCCTTGAATCACCGAAGTTTCGCCGATGGAGGCGAGCTCTCTCTCTCTCTCTCTCTCTCTCTCTCTCTGTCACACTGGATTTGGGCTTGACAGCAGTCGCGTTTTGCCGTATATCGGCATGAGAGAGTCCGCGAGTCTTCCCGCAGGACACAACTCTGCGGGGTTGCTATAAAATTGAAAAAGTTCATCCTCAAGCGCGTTCATCCCCCGCCGTGCGGCGCACCGCATATCGTTGCAGTTACGAGAAACTGTGACTAGACAGCCGTAAGTAAAGAGTAAAAAATAGAGTAAAAGGAGAACGTGAGCGGTTAAACTTCAGTAGTAAAGAAATTCCGTCCGATCGCAGTCCAGGGTTGTCGAGCAAATTCCACATCCTAAAATTTCGTAACTTTTCTTTGATTTTCATACAAAACTTAATTTCGATTTTCCCCGATACTTTAGTATTTTGAAATTTTTTGGGTATTTTCGTCCTGAACACCGTCAAATATTTTGTCGAGGAAGGGAATTTAATTTAGCAATGTAAATTACTATTAATTGCCTGCATTTTATCGTTAAGTTGACGATATTCCAAAATTGCTGTAGCTGTTATGTACGCATTATATATTGAACTTCTTTAAAGCTTCCAAGAATTTTAATTTTCCAGAAACTGTCGCAAAATTCTCAGACTCATCCCTGATTTTCCTTTCCGCTTTCAATTTCCCTGACATTTTTTCTGATTTCTCCAATTCCCAGTTTTGTAGCAACCCTGCAGTCGAGCATTCTCGAGAATTACATTAGGTACGGAGATGATGAAGTGGACGAGAATCCGGGTCGAAAGCGCGAAATGAAATATCGACACGTATGGGAATAAGGAATCGAGAACTCTCTCTTTTTCGTGCTGTTCATAATTTCGTCATCGCGTCATGCGATACGCTTGTCTGGAATATAACACTGATACGATTATCAGTAATGGGATGTGCGATCGGTATTCGAGTAACTTGCTATCCACAAGTCCACCGTTTCCCAAAAGGGATAACCACGTCGTACGGATTGTCCCGAGAGAAATCTGCCAGACTTTGAGAATGTATTATTCAAGTGATTTTCTAAACATCGCATCGATATGAGTTGAATCTGAAATTTTTATAAAGTTCCGATCGTTCGCTGAATTATTTTTAAGTCGCGACAGAGAAATATCAATAATACTTGGTGTGAGATCTGGTGTCCGCTCAATTTCTCGGATTTTGCAAATAATCTTACTTGTAAGATAAATGGAAAAAAAAAAGATAGAGATAGATCGAAAATAACCTCTGTTTAAAGTCTGTCTGACTCCGATCGATCCTACTTTTGTTTGTATCGCCGCGTGTTAATTGCATTCCAGATAGAAAGATTAATTGGCACCGCCGGAATTCGAAAATTACTTTACGAGAGAGATTAAGAAAGAATGGCAGGCCGAATAAAATATTTCTCTTGCAGCGCTATAAATTTAGAAATTACAGTTAGTGCACTGAACATTTGAGAAAGAGATATTCCGCCGAGAGGGAAAACCGTCTGTCTAACCCATAGACGTAATAAGTATAGACTGCGCGTTTCCTGATCTCAACATCTGTACTTTGAAAGAAAGAATTGAACGTATCAGCATCTCTGCAACTTTATAAGCACCTTTCTTTAACTCAATACTTTAGAGAGAGAGAGAGAGAGAGAGAGAGAGAGAGAGAGAGAGAGAGAG
>NW_017305485.1:1400868-1405098 GCF_001594115.1 Trachymyrmex septentrionalis
CAGAACAGACAATATTTTCGAGCTGCCTCACTTTTTCTAAACCGATGACAACTTCATAGGAATATGCAGTCCCTATTCTTACTATATTATTCTTATTACACAATAGGGTGTGTTCCACTTGTAATGTAACGTTTAATGTTACGTTGTATATGACTGTTCTTGTGTGTTGTGTATTTTATTACTATTACTCACAGTTCAGTTTTCAGTTTATACGATATCATGGTTTTTAGTTATCGATCACGTAACTCAGGAAATTGGACACTGTCCAATTTCAGCCGCGGAGCCAAAACGCAAAGCCGTCGGCGCAAAAAATTCAAAATATATTTGCGAATAAGATTTCATGGACCGTAAAGTGTTGATAAGTCCCCCAGACGCGTCCATCAACACTTTACAGCCTCCGAAATCTTACCTCTCATTGATTTTTTTATGTCAATGGCGTTTTGCGTTTTGGCTCCGGAGTTCAAATTGGGCAAGACCTGAAGTAAACTTTTTCTCTAGGGCGGAAATGTGAGAAGTGAAAATTTTGAGGGTATGCACGTACATATATTCACATATGCGTACAAACAATTTTAGACTTTCGCGTCTTTCCGTCTTACCCGAAAAAAATTACCCGGTATTTAACGTAACACGGATTTGGATGTTCTCGCGCGAAGAGCCTAATAAGTTATGTAAGTTGTGAATTTGATGTTAATACATACTTTGCATCTCGTTTTATTACCGTTCTCATGAAAATTTCACGTAAAGCGGCGTCTGAGACGAGACTTTAAGGGGTAATATTTGAGCCTCCAGCCTCAAAGAGCTGTAAGAAATTGATCGATCGCAGTCGAACACATTCGATTGCGGTCGGTCAATTTTTCGCAGCTTAAGGCTTGAAAGCTCAAGTTGTGCGCCTTACAAAATCTCTTTGTAGACGGCGCTTCAGGCAGAATTTTTTCGCATTTGCGAAAAAGAGAAAAATAGATTTGAAGATCACCGTGGTCAATATCAATTTCGGTATTCGAGAGGGATTAAAAATAGAAGCGAAGTAATTTTAGAGATGCATGGATATCCGGATATCAGAGGAACCGCCTCTCTTTCGCGTACGCCCCTTTCGCGTTCGTCCGCGCTCTGACTCGCGAGTGGCAATATCTCGTGAGTACGCGATAGTACACAACACACAAAAACACACACACACACACACACACACACATACGGAGCATACATTGGATTCCCATGCACATTCTCGTAACCTCAATATTACCGAGTCTCTCTCTTCTAGCTTTTTTCCGGCACGGGAAGCGACCACAATGGTTCTAACTCACCGATGCTTCGTACCATATTTTCGTCGATAGCAAATCTTGCGGTCGCCAACAATCTTCCACCGCGGGAATTCCGCCGCGCAATTGTTACGCGAGTATTATACGCCATTCGTTCATATGCCATTCGTTACGATAACCGCCGTTCCTTCAATCGACGAATCGAAAATCGAGAATTGCCGAGTCACAGTCGTGCGCCGTATCTCTCTCCGAAGACCGATACAATACAGATCATATTTCTCTGGTACGTTCGCTCTAATTTGCGACCGTAAACGTATTGACAAGATTCAGATGTGCTCGTCGGAATGTGAATCATAGAGCGCAGAGAAAACGCGCGCTGCCGACTTGAAAGATTCGACAAAATTTCTTTTGCACTAATATATAGCACTTAATCTTAGATAATTCGAATCCGCAATTAATTTTTCTTGGAAAATGATAATTGCTCAAGGGATTAGTCCACCCTGAAACTTTCGAAAAATTGACTTTTTTACCGAAATCGATAGTTTAGGGTCTTAAGAATATAAAATTTCTTATCCGAAAGTGAAAGTCTCAATATCAATGAAGATACAGTTGATTATGTCGAGCGATTATGCACAGCAATCGGAGCGCCTCCACGTCGTCGTTAAATTGTTCCGTTTATGAATAGTTCCGTCCATTATTTCATGTTATAATTACATATCTGTACTGTAGATAACGTTGGCGCACAATTTTAATATAGATTATACCGGTTTTGATTAGAAATCAGTGCGTTCATGTGCTTAAAATACGACGAGAAGGGATTGTTATTGAAACTTTAATCGCGTTTTTCTCAGAATGACGTTTTCGAAAACGGTGAACACCAGAATTACCACAAAATTCATCCAAATGCTTTGAAATTTGGCTCAGTTATTGTCAATTGAATAAAGAAATACCAGTGATTTTTGCGACAGCTTATATACTTTTTTTGTTACATCCATATTTTTATGTCAAATTTTTACGTGAAAATTGAACTTTTTTTTTCACGTATGCACCATTTTCACATTTTTCAATATTTTTTTTAATTCTGCCAGGTATTTCTGTAGCAAATTTATAATGCAGATTAAAAATATTTTTTTAATTTCTGGCTACAACATACCTTGGACCTGTTTAGAATTATAATTTTTATACACAGTTTGTACATTAAAATACAAGTAACAAGTAGGTAGGCAAAAAGATTTTTCATATCATATCTAGTTTACTTTTTTAATAATCACATCTCAAAGTAAAGTAAAGATTTTGAGGCCTCCGGTAGACTAACTTCTTGAAATTGTCTGCATTTTCTAATATCTGATATTGAAGAAAAATAAAAAAAATTATTTTTAGGATTCGCCAAGATAACTTCGAGATTATATGTATATGTTTGTAGAATAAATTTTTTCTAATTAAAAAAAAATATTTTCTCAAAATCATTATCACTTCTAGGAAATACAATATAATGTAGTTACCGAGAATTATTTCTTATATAATGATTTCGTATATGATTTTCAATAATATTGAAACGAACGTTGAACGAGGAAACGGAATGAATCGAAACGTATTTTGTCAATAGAATTTATTGCTAACGGAAAAATGGACGAGTGGCTAGTTTAATTAGAGAAATACGATTCTTTTCGGTGTTTCGCGAAAAAGCAGTTTTATATGACACTCTACTATTTCATATCGCCAACGATTCGAACAAAAATTGAAAAGCAAGGGTTTGTAACGATACAATGTTTCGAATGCATTTGCTTGTATCCGATTGGCATTTATTCAATCTAGCTCAACGAAGCGTCAGTTTGCAACACAAATGATCTGGTTAATAATCTCGTCGCTTCGTGCAGAGCGTCGTCTTTGATATCAATCATCCTATCAAATCATTGATCAATAAATACCGTTCGTGTCGAATCGACGGCAAGCCGTTTCTGATTGATGCAAAACCAACCGGTGACTTGTGCATGTATGCGAGTTAACAAATCGACTGATATTGTCGGTAAAACAATGTCGTAGATTATGAATTTAATAACGATGGAAACTCATATTATACCTACTATAATAAGATCCTTTCTCGTTATTGCTGCAGCGTAGTATAGAGATTGAGGGAAACTATGTGGAGAGATATGGAGAAAGCGAGAGAGAGAGAGAGAGAGAGAGAGAGAGACAGAGAAAAAAAAGCTATCGATCGTGTTGGATAATCGGTGCTGCGTGAGCTTACAGAATATCGGAGAGAGCTCGATAATACCGGTTGAAATTGATATTTTCGCCCGCGCACTACCAACACTATCCAACAACGTTATTGGAGCTTCGAATCCCGATTACCATAATATTCACAACAGCAACAAATGGCGAAAATGGCGTTGTCGGGGATTTGCGGATTATCCTGCGGCTGCATTAAGCCGCATACACGCCACGCGGGGGCTCGCCAGAATTGCCGGCCAGCTCCCATTCTCCTGGTTTGCATCGGGAAAAAGCAAAGGCGTCATTTCGTAACGTAACGCCAGCCAAATTGAGAACGCAACGGGAAAGATATTGCCCGGCACACCGACGTACGTTAACGTACGTTCGAGTTTGTTAGTTTACGCGAGCGATTTAGAATCGATTTGGTTTCACGTTGCGCTAATATCCGGCTACGGAATAAACGTTTGTTGGTTTATGCGCCCGCGAGCCAGGGGAGAAAACTTTTTCTTGCTTTGCTACGAGAAGAGAAAAGTCTCTCCGAGTCTTTTTCCGAACAATAGGAGTCTCTTAAAGTCTTTGCTAAACGCCACGGAAGTTTTCCATAGTCTCGGCTAACTGTGGCCGCGTTCTTAATTCTTTAATACGCTCGAGAGCTTTTCTGGGACATCTTCCTCCAACAGAGTATTAATAAGAGTATTACTGTTTATACTGTGTTAATAGTACGTGCTAGTGTAATTTGTAAAAATTTAATATTTGAATATAT
>NW_017305485.1:1405198-1406807 GCF_001594115.1 Trachymyrmex septentrionalis
ACGTATAGTCACACTTTTGTATATTTATTTAATTTATTAATTCGATTTGATTCATTAACACGTCTTTTTCCAACTAAATGTGCTTGGATTATCGCTCTTATGTAATTTGTTTTATAATATACTATATATTGATTACATTTACTGTATTAACCATCGTTTTATGAATCTCTCATTAAACATTCTCTTTAGAAAATAACCACATAATGCGCCATTCGAATATAGTTATCAGGAAAAATCAGATTTTTCTCTACAAAGTTAGTACCTCGTTTTCAGAATTTCGATATAATTAATACAGTTCCGGTTCCCTCCCTGAGGATAGCGAGTTCTACAAGTTTCTGATAAGTTTCAGAAAGAGTTTTCGCGATTAACACTCGAAACGATAAAAGTAAAAATGGAAAAGTTTCGGTGGTGATTTTGTAGCCTCGGGTGAAAATTTTATAAGTTTCCATGTGGATGAAAAATTCTTCGCTGAAATCCGACGATTCCTTCTGAAGTTTCGCAGAAAGCCTCTCTCTCGAGAGTTCTAACAATTATTTTCGACAATTAAAGTGATAAAACCGAAAATGGAGGCGTTCCGATCATATCTGCGTCTCGTTTGGCAATTCTCTAAATTCTCCACGAATATTTTTTTCGGGGGAGGAAATGTGATCTTTCTATGAGTTTTCTTAGATTGCACAAATATCTCTTAAAAGTTTTATGAAACTGTTAGAACAAAATTGATCTTTATTGAAATGAAAAAGTCAAGAAGACCAATTTATTGTATGACAAAAAAAAAAAAAAAAAAAAAAAAAAAAACGTAGAATCAATCTCTTCTATTCAGATTTACGTTCCCTCCCTCCCCTCTCTCCCCCACCTTCTCCCATATCGCTAGCGTATTCTGCGAGGCGTATATTAACGGCTTTCAGAGCTCTATCGAATCATATCGAAATTCTGACGATGAGGTGCTAAACTCCCGCGGAAGTTGATTTCCGGCGATTTGTGATTTACCCGATCGTCGATCGCGAGAGTTTAACGAGAACGCGTTGTAACGATAGCGATGTGTGCGCAGAGATCGCGGAGAGGGAACAAGTTCGCCAAGTGCGATGAACCACTCTCTCTCGGGCCGGGTGCGCAGAATAAAAAGGCGCACACACACACACACACACACACACACTTGCCCACGTACCTACGAGCTCTCCCATCCTTCCTCCCTTCTTCCTTGCCACGCTCGCCGGAACAACCTGTTCCGCAGGATCTGCTCGTAAAATTTACCCCACGTGAACGCCTGCACCGGGCGCACGCAAGGCGCGCGCGCACACGCACTCCCACGTGCGTGCATCGGCAACCCGTGTTTTTTTTTTTCCCCGGCGGAATAAGGACGTGCGATATTAGTGCGCAAATTACGTTACTTAGCTGCGATAGTTAGCCGGGTGGGGGGGGGGGAGTGGGAGGGGGAGCGCAGCGGTGGTTTATTCTGTGAATATTCCGCGGGTTCTCGGCCACCGCGCGGTTCTCAGGTCTGATACGTTTCAATCTTCTGTAAAACTGCACTTTCCCACCACCGATTTATATCGGACAATGAGAGCGGCATATATATACTTGATAAATTAAAAGAAAAAAAAAAAAAAAA
>NW_017305485.1:1406907-1415084 GCF_001594115.1 Trachymyrmex septentrionalis
AGAAAATTATATGCGATAAAATTAAAATGATAAAATAATATTAAAAAATATATATATACGTGTAATGTGTGTCTAGAATATTCAATTTTTATAATTAAAAATTATAATGGAACGACGCCTGCGCGTGTTGGATTGTGGACGCGTTGCGTGCCAGTATTTGGATACGATCGTTTTATCGAAATCTGTAATATAAAATATCTGTGCAAAATATTCATATTAAAATTCCGGAAATTTCTGTTTATTACTCATTATCGTAATATTACAATTTATCTGCAGCAGCAGTGGAGTTGCGTCGTTTGATTATTTTTATCATTACTTTGTTATCCGTTGTAAGTACGCATATTATTTTAATTATATGTTAATTTTAATTAATTATCTGACCATCAAACGATTTTTTTTTCGTCATTTGAATATTTAAAATGTTATCATCAATACCGCTCGTGTATCGGAATATTTGACATACAATGAGAAACTTTTGACGTGCAATTATTTTATACTAAAACTGTAACATAAAAAATGGTAAAGATAATTTGGATGTGGCAGATTGAAGGGACAGTGGATAGGAAAGTTGTAAATATGTCGTTAGAAAATTTATGCCGTGATTATTTTGCTAGATATATTTTATTATATATTGGCTAAAAGCGGCAATCGAATCAGTTAGCTTTAAGCGCCATGTTTACATGTTGAAATTTTGACGCAAATTATACGTAATTACGTTTTAAAATGCTTATAACTATTTCGTTTAATGATCGAAATTCACAGCTTGGTTGATATTATGAAGAACATATATTGAATATACCTATATAATTTAGTCTTTTAAATTTTTATCTGAGATAAATACCAATAAAATAAATCTAGAAATTCATATATATTTACTATTTCTAATTAGACTTGTCATGATGAATTAATATTAATAAAACCAGAAAGTTTTCAATAAGTCTTCTGTTTGTAAATTCATACGTGTTTTAAAGAAATTTTGAAATGAAGAGTAAATAGGACACAATTTTGTTTCTCGATTAATCGTACAAGCAATACTATAGTATTTATATTTGCTCAGTTATCGATAATTTCTTCTTATTTGACCTTAGTTTTATTTTTGGTTATTTTTCATCTTAATGTAAATTATATTTTTTTTTTACCTGTAACGCTTATTATTAGATATTTACAAAAATTAACTATTCTCTAGCGTCTAATTAAATAGAAAGAAAAATATCAGCGTGAAATTTTGTAGCGTGAAATACAGGACAGTGAGGGCACTTTGCACAAAAGTTTCTCCGGTGGTATCCTCGTCATAATCGAATGACGCACACGTGCCTAGAAGAGTCTAATGAAATTTATCACGTTCTTACACGTGCGCGTACATGTCGTATCAAATAGATACGAAGCGCAAGGCACGTTAATCGATTCCCATTATCACAGAGCTAGGACGACCGACAGGCAGTCAATTATAGTAATAGGCAATTACAGGATCGTTTATGTGCCTGGTTTCGAAGTCATAAAAAGTTGAGAGAGAGAGAGAGAGAGAGAGAGAGAGAGAGAGAAGCATAGAGGGTAACATACCTATTAATCACAGCTCTCTGCTTCCGTTCGACGTGTTTCCGAATAAATATGCAATTCAACTTCCGACGTTCGTTCGACGCGTCGCTCGCGACACATCGACTGGAAGTTTATGAATTCTTGCCTCGTTTCTGCCTCGAATCTAAGAACCAACGGAGCATAACGAGAAACGTAGTAAAGTCCGTCTTACGTCGTGCGAGAATTACATCTCCCATAACAAGTTGCATAACGAGCAGCTTTTTCGAGAAAAGCGCACGCGCAACTTTTACGCGAAGCTTCACTGCGCGCGGCAAACGAATGCAATATGTCGTAACTTTTAATATTTCCGTCGACCGCACTGGCAATGTAAATATGTTAAACTCTGTAATATAATTTAATTTGATGTCGAATTTAATATTTTGGTCAGCGGAATTTACCTCAAATTTAGTAATTAGCCCCTTCGTAGTCGTTATCGCGTTTCGATAAATGCCTGGGCACGTAATATACAAAATACGGCGTTCTATTTGGATGGATAAATATTTCGGCGAACCTTGAGAATCATCAAGCAGCCAAACGTTACCTGTATAATTCGTTACGCAAATTAGAGCAAATTTCATTTCGCGGCCGATCGATTGCTGCGCGAACTCGTCGTGCAACCGCAGACTCGTGGCAATTTCTGGACAGTCATTCGTGGGGATCCAGAAATTTGGTCAAGGGAAAACAATTGGCTTGCCGCAAGTGAAATTTCTTTTTAAGGTTAAACGTAAAAAAAAAAAAAAATAGAATATTAAATTATTGTTTAAATCATTACATTGGAAAAGCATTATTTAAATGTATAAAATGTTTCATTTATTGTAAAATTATATTATAACACAAGAGAAGAATAATATAATAAAAAATCGATATTCTTTTTATACCTAAAAATCTGTGTCTGGAATGAAAAAATATTTTTGCAATATCGAAAAACGTTGTAATTAAGCATTTCCAAAATATAAAAAATAAATATTGTTAAAACAGGAGACTCCAAAGGGGAGTCACAGCCTTTACAGCCCCTCGTCATGGATCCGCCAGTGGACGGAATCATCTGCGCGTGCAAGAATGGAGCGGTGCAAACGAGTTTAACTAGAACTGACAGAGAAACGGGCGGCACGTTCTTGAGAAAAGGAAAGGAACCGAAAATGAATGTCGCATCTTAGGGATCTTTTTTCTCGACGTCGTCAGACACGGGAAATAGCCGAAGGGAGAGCGTCTGATGGAGAAAGCGCTTAATCGGAAATACTTACTGCGAACGTTCGGGCCACGAAGGGAGGAGGAAAGGCGCGAAAGAAAAGGTAGAACGGGAGGATAGAATTCGAGGTTCGATGCGGGGACGCGTAATTAAGTATTGATCAGGGCGGTGGCTTTGCCGGACGCTCTCCACCTGTTGCCCATTTCTACACGCTCGAAGGCGCCGCAATTCGATAGAATTGACCTTTATCTCGTGGCATCGAGATACTCAGAGTATTATGCTTCACCGGATAGTTGGTCTACGCGGTTATCCTGATCAATTGGAAGCGTACTAACATTGTGAAACTAACATTGTGTCTTAAGATGAATTACGCCTCGGTCCAGTCTCGACAAAAATGCCGGAACGCAATTAATTTAATTTTAATTTAAAAACAGAGAAACACTTACACAATTCTAAAAATATATAGTAAAACGTATACATGGGTTTAAATACTTTGTATGTATAATATTTAATTTAAATTTTGATTTTTAATTTAAATAAATTATTGAATATAATTTAATTTAAATTATGATTTTTAATTTAAATAAATAATGTAATTTAATTTATAATATATCATGTATAATGTTTAAATATTATATTTAAAATATTATATATGCATATTTTGCTTAGAAATAATATGATTTTTGTTTAGAAAATATGATTGATTCATCACCCCTCCCCCTCTCTACCCTCTCTCTCTCTTTCTCTTTATCTTTCTCTTTTGCTTTATATCATTTGTGTTATTTTGTATGTTACTGTAATATGTTCAAAATTGCGGTTTCTGATGTATGATTGAGAATATATTGGATTATTATTACAATATCAAAAGCGGGATAGAGTAAATATTTTCTACTGTAACATAGAACAGAACAACAACTCTTGCGTTTGTCATCACACGTGTTTGTGTAAAGTAGCTTTGAATTATTGATAAAATAAATAATTGTAAATTTTAATTTCCTTTCCAAAGAGGTCATATCCGCTAGATAGTAATTAAATTAAATTTATTAATAAACCGAATTTTGTGAAATATAATTTCCGTTCCATTTTGAATGTGAATTAATATCCTGTTACAACATTAATATCAACATGAATAAATATTGTTATTAATATTAGAAAAATAAAAATATCATAATCTATATTTTATTATATGAACATTGAGTTGTAACAAGCTACTTCATTTGTATCATGTTTTTTAAAAAAATTTAACAATTGTACTATTTGATAGACTTTTAGCTTCAAGAACCTGTTTTTTTTTTTTTTTTTTATAAATTAAGCGGTATGTGGTTTAACAGACAATGGACAATCAAAATACTCCTTTTATTTAATCTGTTACAACTCAGCAACAAAAAATCTTAAGAACATTTTTTAAAATGATTTTATAGGAAAAACTTTTAAGTTTTAACGTTAGAAAGTCGATTATTTTTGTAAGTTTTCTTTTTTTAGCACATGACATTCACGAAATGAGAAGAAAATTTTCTATTTTATCCAAAAAATTATTAAACTTGCAGAAACTCGAAAGACGAAAGTAGAGATTTTAAGTTTTAAAAGCCTTTTTTTAAATTTAAACTTTATTTATTTCAATGAAGTTACAGCTGCAATTTTGAAGTTCGTAACGCTACGATCTTTTGTTCCGACCCAATATAAACACACTTCAAATAATAATTAACACATGTTAATAGCTATGTTATATAAAAAACACAAAAATATTTAATTTCCTGTATACATATGTATTGCGCAAAATTGAAAAATAAAGCAAGATACGATCTAATCGAATGTTTGCTGGAAAGAAATCGCATACTCTGGCCGAACGGAAACATATGACACGTTCATGGCATCGTAGGTACATATTTCCTTATTGGCTTCGACTCACGGTCGTGGAACGGCCAGGAAGCCTAAAGCAACGGTGAATGTCATCGTTTTGGTTACGAGTCATTAACGAAGCGTGAAAGCGGATTACGAATGTTATATGCAGAATGTCGATCGAGTCGTCGCGCGAGAAAATGGAAAATTTTCGTACACACGCTTTTCGCGTCTGCTGAGCGATAGATGAGCGAACAATGAGTGTTTTTTGTGAAAACCGTGTGTGAAACCATACGACTGACGAAATATAACGAAGGGCAGCTCGGATCAGGGATTACACGCTCAACTAATTTGATGCGCACCTCGATGCAGCTCTCTCTCTCTCTCTCTCTCTTTCTCTTCTCTCAGACTCTTCTCTCTTACTTTCTTCGACCTGCTGTTAATCCACACCTCCGCTGTAAATGCCGAAGTATCCGTTTGGCTTAAAAGTTGATCTTTCTGCAACTTATTGCACAAGTTGAATCCCCACGCACGCCGTACCATAATTTATCATTACAATATTTTATCAATATTATCAATGTGTCGATGATGCCAATTCACTAGACCGCGTAAATTCATTCATGTACAGTTAAATTACGTAATATTCAATAATATATCTTTAGAATTATTTAATAGAGTACAATCTTCTTATGTTATGAATAAACTTGAAAGTAATTGCGAGATTTTAAGAAATTGAGAGATTGAGAGAGAGAGAGAGAGAGAGAGAGAGAGAGAGAGAGAGAGTTTTCGCAATAATTACAAAATATCAATTATTAAATATCATCAAATATTGATTTTCAATAATTTTTTACTCAAGTACTATCAACTTTATAGAAAAACAGCAAGAGATAAAAATTGTTTATTTTCTTCTCATAGAGCTCTAAGAATTTTTACAGAATTTTTTATCGGTTTTTTAGTATTGCTTTTTCGTTTTTATTGACAATTTTTCCAACACGAGAAAATGGGGGGAATACTAAAAAATTCTGAAAAAATTCTCAGAACTCTATGAGAAAAAAATAAACAATTTTTGTCACTCGCTGTTGTTCTATAATTCTTCTGATCGACTACAAAATTATTGAAAACCAATATTCGGCGATTTTTAGTAATTAATATCTTGTTAACTATTGCAAAAATTGTAAAATGGTAAAGGACTTTTCGATTCAGTTTAGTTCTGCTCTATTTCTATGCGAGAGTTTTATGGTTATTTATCAAATATCCTGTGCAATAGTAGTTCGAAATAGTTGTTAAAAAATTGACTAATTGAACTTTTTGGTAGGATAATTTCTCTGCATTCTTGCCTAATTTCTTGAAAATGGAATGATTTCTTCGTCTCAACAAATGCTTTTAGAAGCGTCAAAGGAACAAGCCAATTAATTATGTCACTTCCGTATTAAAATACACTTGTCTCTTACCTTAAGTTGTTCTAATTATGTAATTGTCTCCGCAGTTTGACAATTCGAAACGTTTCCTCGTTAGCACGTCCTTTCCTCGTGTTCTCGTCAATCTCTATCTCACCATTCGTAAATGATGCGATTATTGTGTAAATAACGTTCATTTCATCGCGATAACGACGTCGAAATTTAATAGAGACGGTCCGTTAGAGAGCCAGCGCGATTAATGTTACGATTGCATTGTCGATCTGCTCTAATCTGAACTGGAAACATTTCTGCTGTACGCAGGCTAAATCGTGCGTTTATATACAAATAAAGGTAACAGGCGTACACAGATTTTTTTGTCGTGGAAAAGCGCGTTCGCTAAACTGTAGAGGTATTAGAGGATCCAAATCTATTAACGTTTTCAATAGGTTGAATAGTGAACATTTTTGATCGTCGTCCTATTTGTTCGAAATATTTTGCCATGTTGCACGATTAGAATTCATGACTGCCAATAGTGATGTGAATAATTCGAAAATTAATTTTCTTAAGAAGAACAAAGAAGATTTGTAATCGAATGGAGGTTTTTAATACATGAGGAGACGTAAGGGAAAATATAACTAAGAGGATTGAATTTTTTTTTGAAACTATATCAAATTATTAAATAGCCATTTAAAGCAAAATATACTCATTACATGCGACGCGAGAACTGCGGGAAAGCAATAATTGATTTACGATACTTATACCTATCTCGTACAGCTATCGTAATCATCTCAAGAACTAAACTTGATGTCTTCGAAGGCAGTGTGCCTTTCAAGCCGAGTCCAGATTAAGCGAAGATCGCTAACGAGCACTTTGCAGTGAACTTGGTTGTTAGAGATAAGTGTGGCATCGCGAGTATGAGCGAGTCTAAATGTACAATTACAATTTTGTCTCTTATCGGCACATCAAAGGAAAGAAGCGCTCGTTCATGTTCAGGGCAAACCGTTTGTCTGCGACTGTTTGTTCTTGCTAGTTTTGAGACTCTGGACTCAGCTTTAAACGGCATCCGGAATACGGGTGACGCCAAGCGGCATTACGAATCGAAACTGGACTGTTGTCCAGCGCGCAAGCTTAGCAAGCACTCCCAGCAATTACCGTAGTCGGTCGCGCGATTCGCGATGGGGAGACGAGAGGTAGAGAGAGAGAGAGCGAGAGAGAGAGAGAGAGAGAGAGAGAGAGAGAGAGAGAGAGGGAGAGAGAGAGAGAGAGAGCAGCAGCTCACTCCCGAGATGCCCTGGGACACCGGTAGCTTCGGAGAGGTCCCGGCCGACCGGTTTGACCAGTCCTCGTCCCGGCTGTGAAAGAGCAGCGAAAGGAGAGATGCTAACGTCCGTGTGACGAGGAGATGGTGCGGGGCGGCGGAAGTAAGGGTGTGGCGGCGGCGGCGGCGGTTAGGATGAAGAGAATGAAGAGGGCATCAGGACGAAGGGGATGGTGATAAAGAAGGAGGAGGATGAGAAAGAAGATGAGGCAAGGCCAGTGGCGGATTGCTCGCTGGGCGCAACAGGCGTGTTTGTAGCCTAGCGTGAAAGGGAACTTTTACACTTGAGCTGTATAATTAGTACGCTAATATTTTGGATAATTAACTTTCCAACGAGATAAAAATGCGACTACGCAGCGAAAACGCGGTTTCACACACACGCACGCACGCGCACGCACACCATGGTCGAGTCATTTTCTACTCCTAATTCAGAAATTATCTACTTTGTAAAAAGTACTTTGTACAAAGTTGGTTAAATATGCACGATATTAATATATAAGAGAAGTATTACACAGCGATAGAGCGGGAGATCTTCGCCTCTGTTCGATTTACTCCATTTTTAGATTCGGTTCTTCTTCGCCACTTTATATTCAATTTTAGATCTGTTCTTTTTCGAAGAACGTTCTGAATTGGTATACACGCAGGTGAAGTAAGTGGGGTGAAACGTATATAATTTGTTTGCATCAGCATACAGCTCAGAATATTCTTCGAAAAGATCCAGACCTTTTGTTACCTTTCATGTTCAAACTCACAAATAGCGTCTATAATTGTAACTCTAATTCTCAAGATGTTTGCGTTTTTATTAGTTTTACACACACACACACACACACACATATATATATATATATATAATATTATA
>NW_017305485.1:1415184-1420479 GCF_001594115.1 Trachymyrmex septentrionalis
GCTTCGACGTTACGCCGCGCGCTCAAGGTCCTCGGATCGTCTTAATCCGCCGTTGGGCAACGGGGGGCAGCTTGGGGAAGCCGGTTATTCGACCGGTGATGCCGTGAAGAAGGTGGCGTGGAGAGACGCAGAGCGGAGCAGAAGGGAGCACGCCGAGGCCCCGGCCTGGCCCGACGCACGTTTCCGGTGAATGGCGAGCGCCAGCCACGAGCCAGCATCCAATCAGGACGGGAAACGACGCTGGGACCACGCGTCGTGCACTACTCGCTCCGTTGCCCTTCGTTCTTCCCTCTTCTCTCTTCTCTCCTCTCTCTCTCTCTCTCTCTCTCCTGTCCGCTTGAGTTCGCCATTCTTCCTTGGCCGCACTAAGCCGGTGGCTCTCATCCTTCTTCATCATACTTCGATCCTCCCTTTCATTATCTTTTATTTTGTCATTGTTATTGCCTTCATTATTATTATATGTTGGTTATTACAGGCTTCAGAATTCGATGATGTATCGTGTCTCTCTCTCTCTCTTCTTCAGATTATTGATAATACTCTTTATTCCCCGTATAAATCTTTTTTTCAATCTTCCATTGATAAAAATATAGAAAAATCTAATATAGTGTTTTATATTGTTTAAATGTTTGCATTATATGGCGCTCTTGTCTCTCAGATTATGAGATAATTTGGGCAGATAGAAATGATTGAACTTTATATATTTCTATCAACGTTTTTCTTTTTTAATTTAATGTTTCATGTTTTTAGACCTTTTAATTTTATGATAATTCTTGGATCATTCAAAATTTTAGATTCTTACTATTATATATATATATATATATCTTATATAATTAGTTGAAATCCCGCATATGTAATGATGAGGAAAAAACTTGATAAAATATAGCAAAGTGGAAATACAAGACAAGCATAAAACTTCGACTAAGAGCACATTAAAATAATACCAGAATCTATCATCTGTCCAATATGATTTGCCGTTCATTAATCCGGCGAAATATCTTTATATGAATTATCCACTTTCTCATTTCCAGTTATCCGACACAACGCAAATCTCTACCATTTTTAATATAAATTTCTGCACTTTGAAACGTTGGCTTCGAAGTGCGGAAATTTATTATTTATGTATAGCAGACGTACTCCAGGATGAATTATGATGACGTGTACGACGTCGAGGCTCGCAAAAAGGTTCAAACAAGTTTGCGTTTCCGTGTTAGGAAAGAGAGAGAGAGAGAGAGAGAGAGAGAGAGAGAGAGAAAGAGAGAGAAAGATGTTCCCTTTTTACTTTATTTCTTCTTGATCGAAGAGATTGGGATGATTATCTTCCGCAGTATCTTCGTTCAATCATAGTCAGATGCTTTTTCTCTTTCTCATAATCCTTATAATCTTCGATCGGATCACTTTTTCATCCCTCAATATCGCGACGAGTTTTACCACGGCTGTTTCGAGAAATCTTGATGCGCGTTTGGAAAGCATTCAAACCGGTTTTATTTCGGCGAGTTTGATTTTTTATGCTGCGCGTAACATAAAGAACGATTTTGCTAAAGTACCTAAAACTACAGGTCTGAAAATAATTTGAGACAGTAAAAATAATTATGTAGAAAACTCAAATATGATGAGCAGTCCTGCAAAAAATTTTGACATAAAAAAAATTTGACATCTAGCAATCAGTTTAAGTGTTGATACATAACATAGTTATTTTGACACAGTGCAACAAAAATTAATTTTCGAATCTGTATTTATATAGCTGTATTTATAAGCTTTTAAATATTTCAATAAAATTGTTCTTCCCGTGCAATCCTAATTCTAAAAGCAGTAAATGATAAAGGTTATACTATTGTGAATAATATAATAGTGTAGTAGAGAACATGATTAAAGTACAATATATTCTACGTTAATAGGATGCCACGTTAAAAAAAGAGTTAAATAAAAATTTCCAATCTTCAAAATACAGAAGATTTGAAAATAATATTTTAGTTTTACGTTACTATGGTATATTGCTCTGTGTGTGTGTGTGTGTGTGTGTGTGTGTGTGTGTATTGAGTGTGTTTTTTAATTACAGGCAGGTCTGTTAACAGGATTATTGGCTTTGGAAGCTAAACCCCTTGGGGATATTTTATTGGGGCCGTCCTTTAAATTCGCAGTTTCTATTGCTGTAAATAAATACGATTATTATTTGTGCATCGAAATTTGAACTCACGAGATTATACGGGGTCCGATTTCTGATCTCAAATCACATCAGTTTCTGCTAATTTTAATGTTAAATTAAAAAAGAAGCGGAAAAGAATGGAATATATATATATATACACACACACACACACACACACACACACAAAAGTCATATGTCGAAATGATCATTGTTGTTGTCTTCTTTTTGAAAATTGTCATTTACCAATTTCACCGATTGTCATATCGATATATATTATATATAATTTATGTTTATTAACAATATAATTGATATTTGTATATTATTGATACCCGATTGTTTAGGATTTTAGCGATTATAAATTAACTATCCCAAAAGATAATGATTATAACTTTGATGTTTACGCAAAGTATAATTTATTTTACAGTAATACATGGGTAGAATAATTTTGATAAAATATCTAAAGTTTAAGTAGATACAGATCTGAAAATCATTTTGTTGGACCATCAAAATAATTGTGTAGGAAACTCAAGCACGATGAGCCAAATACTGCAAAAAGTTTTAACATTTCAGTAATCAGTTTGAGTATCCTACGTAACTATTTTACTTTATCAAAATTATTTTAGATCTGAATCTAGTTAAATTTTTAGACACTTCAAGCGTTTTTTCCCATATAAATTGTACTTTTTACCTTAATTAATATACTTACCTTAAAGTAATTATACAAACCGTAAAGAACTTTTTTAAAAAGAGAAAAAATGAATGCATAAAAAAAGGTATAAACAGAATATTACATCCTAATAAAAAAAAACAGATATGAAGTAAATGCAATTAGCCGAGTATTTAATTACTCGGAAAAGAGCTATACTATAAACGAGAAGAGAAACGCCGAAGATGCTTTTAGGAAGACGCGGAAATGATCGATTAGCAGATACGATAATAATTCTCCAATTTCATCCACCTCTCAATTTTAATGAGACTCGTTTCGTGTACATTCGCGCCTCGATATATCCTTGGGGGATCATTTTATCAATAGTCGTGTGTGGGAAGAACAATACGGCGAGATATAGGTACGTCCTGCGAAAATATTTACTCCGTTATCGCTCTCAAGACTGTGAGGTAGATTTTTTTTTTCCCCCTCTCGATCAGCGCTTCGTCGCCGCCGACGGCTATTTCAACGTCGTCGTCGTCGTCGTCGGCGAACTTTAACGATGCGGTAGGATGAACTAAACGAACACACGCACACAATTTCGCGCTCCCTTATCCGTCGCGCAATTTCTCTCTCCGCTTGGACTGTCCGTGACTGCTCCGATGGTTTTTCTCCTGACGTGAAAATGTCACGCTGCCCATGGCACGGCGTTCGTAAGAAGATGGATGACCCGGCTGGGCTTCAAGACCTCTCACCACGATTGGCGCGTCGCATTTAGGCTCGTTATTTAGCGAACGCGTTATATTTGGCCCGCTTGTTTTTTCGATATTCTGCTCGAGACACACCGTGCCTTTAACCTCCGCACCGATAAAGCATACCGGGCTTAAAGCAAGATTGATCTCGGTCATTATACCTAGTTGACTTCCGCCGCTTATACTGGGAGTGGATCGCTTATATTGAGGGTGACTGTATAGATGATCTCTGATCTCAGATTATCAGAGAGAAAAATGTAGAAAAATAACGGTGTTTTTAAAGAACGAGACAGTTGTTAATGTTCTAGAACATCTGACAAATAAAAGAGTAAGCAAAAATTTGTTCTCAATTCTCAATATTTTGTTCAAACATTTATGACTTGGTCAGAAGAATGTTTGGACGGAAATGTGTTCGCGACAATATTAATAATCTACTTCGTTGAAGAAGTTGTACAAAAAAATATTATATATGTCATACATATTATATTGTTGTAACTATTTTGTGATTTGAGGAAGTAGCGAATATATTGGAAGAACAATTTAATGCGTGTACAAATGAATATATTAATGAAGTTTTGAAAGGTAATTTATACCAATCTCAAAATAATTGGGTAATATAATATATTTCTTGTGTGAATGTAACGTCATATGTTGCCGTATTGGAAGTAGTCCAATTTAATGCGTAATTAGTTAGCCGTAGCAATATCCTTGTGTTGACATTACACGCGAATTACGGGATATTGTAATTTTGGACTACGATAATTATTTAGACGCAGTTCATCATGTACAGCGTAGACAATTTATTTTGTTGAAAGTTCAATTTTTTTTTTTTAATATATTACGATATAGGCTCTGCTCTTATTTTTCCTCAAATAGGAATTTAATTAAATTTAGTTGATTAAAACGGTAGAATTGAATTGATTCGTTCTTATTAGTTAGCATTAATAATTAACTTACAGTTTGTTTTTTCTTCCCAGAAAAATATTTAATTAATCATAAAAACATTGTACCTCCATCGTCGTTTATAAAGCGGCGAAAGGCGTCCCTTTAAAATATATGTGTCAATTAAGCGGCGTGCAAACGCCACCGCGACAAAAAATAAAAGTGTCGCCGAGTAGGACGTAAAAAAAAAGGCGTCTTTGAGTCGGGCTGATCGTTAAAGGCATGATACCTGCGCGCGATGAAACGATTGTACTTGTCGCTTGATCCACACTATCCACCCTATGAGTCTCTTTATAGTCGCTTCGGTTAAGTGTAGTAACATGAGTCCGCCGCTCTCCTTTAACTCGATGCTTCTTTAGCTGGCCGCTTGCATGCTGCCTGCCATTCGCATGACATGCCGTAGGTACTTTTAAAAGCCATCTTTTCCCTCAGCCATCGTCCCTTTCTCGCTCGCGACGTGGCCGTGGCAGTTTCTTTTGCACGCCCTTCGGTATTACGTACTCATTCTTTTGTCCTCTTGCAGCGGGAAGAGCGGTCGACGCGAATTGCACGAATAAGTAGACAAACGTGTTGTTACATACATTTTCTCAAGGGAGAAAAGCGCGTCAATCTGTCAAGAGGAGCGTGCCCGCTCCTTTTCGCGACAATTGTGTGACAACGTGACACACACACACACACACACACACACACACACAAGATGGCTAGAGAAAGTCCTACAGTCGCGTGTAATTCTGTAATCAATTTCGCCTTGATTTCTTCTTCTCGGCGATTTCGTAATTCGCCATATATTTTATATATTTGCAATGTTAGAA
>NW_017305485.1:1420579-1425798 GCF_001594115.1 Trachymyrmex septentrionalis
CTTCTTCTTGGCGATTTCGTAATTCGCCATATATTTTATATATTTGCAATGTTAGAAAACGGTATCGTATGAATAAAGACGAGGAAGTGCAAGTTGCACTTCGAAATTAGATGTTAAACTAATACATATTATATATATGTATTTGCGTATATTTTACAGTCGTCACATATTTCATCTTACAATTAGACATCTAACGTTTGAACTTCTCTCCTCTCTCTCTCTCTCTCTCTCTCTCTCTCTCTCTCTCTCTCTCTCTCTCTCTCTCTCTCTCAGTTGACGAGGTCTCTCGCATATCTGTACCTTTGAAGTTTAATTCTCCGAGAGAGGTTCGCAAATTTTTGGCGACTTAGAAGTTCGAGCGCTTGTCGAAAGTGTCAAAATTTAGTGCACTTCACTGAACTTTATCCGTCAGACGGCTCCGCGCTACAGTTGTAAGTACTTAGAGCTTGAATAAGTAACAGTACAACAGTCGTCGTCGCAGCATGAGTCGTTACAAGCGCGCTCGTGTCAGCTTTATCGTCGTCGGAGGCGTTGCTGGGAAACGAAGGGCCCCACGAAGCTGCGATTATTCTGAAACCGGCCACACGCTGCGCGCCGTAGAGCCGTTCCACTGGGTCAGCTCTAAGAAACTTCTCCCGGTTTCTACATGATTACCTTCCACATGATCGTGTACCGCGGCGCCACCCATTACGTTGATCGATGCATACGCCTGATGATTTATTACAAATTGACCGTCTATTTGCGACTTAGTTCTAACGGAAGTCTTACTTAAGTACAATGACTCGAGTCAGCTTTTTTTTCCCTTCTCCTGCGCACGCGTCGTACGATTCGATCACGCATCCTTACGCTTTTTCCTCCTCGAACGAGGCGATTGTGGCTTGTCGCGGGGATAATAATCTACATATCGCGTATCTCGGAAATCTAGAATCTACAATCCGTCTAAGAAATTGTCATTGTTATGGGCATCTTATTTTCTGCACTGTTTTTCAAGGTAATATTATTAAATGTTAGAGTAGAGAGATTTGATTTAAGATATGTGAAGATGTTGACAGATATGTATTGACATTGAAAATTTACGAGATTTTTATACAGATTAAATATAATGACGTATTTAATATCGAACAGATTAAGAAGTTGTGATATTAGAGAAGAATAGATTTGGACAAAAGTTACGTTAAAATTGAAGAAACCATTTCGTTTGTTGATCTTTTGAATGATGTTGAAGTGAGGATACCTTTGAAGAAAATACAAATTTACTCGATTTTACGAAATATATTATTACATGACGTTTCAAAACGAAGAAATCCTTCATTCCTTTTCTCGGAATGTGTTCTACCTTCCGTCAAATTTCAATTGTGTAGGTGAAATATTTTGCGGGCACGTAATTTTCGGATATACGCAGACTATCGTATCTACATATATATTGTTGAAATTATTTTATGATTTAATAAAGCTTACGGATTATCCTACGTAATCAAATATACCGTGCTGTGTATGTAGATTGCCGTGTATTCTTCATTCTATATATATATCTTCGCAAGGGACAGCGTTGTAAGCGAGCGTAAAATACAGGATTCGCGCAAACACACGACTACGTGATGATCGCGTACCCGGTGATACATGTACCCGGTATTCCGCTTCTGTGCACGTTAATAGATATTTGTTCGCATCAAAGATATTAAAGGGCGGGACGTGCCTTAATAAATACCGCCAGCCAACAGCAGAAGGCGGAAACAAACGCGTTGAATAATTATGGCGTAAATTTGCCGAGGAGGTAAGAAAGCCCCCAGACATTGCATGGGCGTAGATACGTGTACACGCACGTGCTACATGTTATATGTACTCGTATATGTAGGTATACATGTAAGCTGCGACACCTTCCATCCGAACTTCTTGGTTCCCTTCACCCGAGCCCTCGGCCGTCGAGTCGGAGTTAAACGGTGATTGACACGTGGCAATTGGGGTTAACTCCACGTGTCAATTGGCACTCGGATTTGATGTGAATAAAATTCGTCCGGCGACATGCGTCTTCGTTTGTATGCGAAGTCGACGGCCGCCTGCCGACGGATCGGTCTGTCATAATTCATTTCCCATTTTTCTAGTCGATAGCGCATTGGAGACAACGTCAGGCGCGGAATCCCAAAGTATTATTTTAGTAGCTCTTCATACAGTTTTGATAACGTTACAGTTCGATCGATTCTGCCCTTTGCATTTTTCGTCGTTAATACATTTTCCGCTTTTTTTTTCTCACTTTTCGAGGTTTTGAAGAATTGATACTTGTTATGTTTTATATATATATATATATACTAAACTGTAAAATTTATTCAAGTGATAAATTATGCCTCATCAATTAGTCGCTAGCAAATTATATTAAAACAATAACATGAATAGGCTCTAAAGAAAATTCTCAAAAATAATAAATTAAAAATTAAATTAAATTATTTATATAATTATTTATTATAATTATTTACTATATAATACACACTAATAACCAGTGTCGGCACAAATTGGGATTTTATTTATTATCAATTGTATTAGTATGCTATAGGTTGTTTTGACATTTATTGAAAGATTAAAATTTTTGTAACATTACATGAAGAAAATGTTATAAGCTTACACTATAGTTAAGAGTATAGAAACATCTTATTGTTGCAAATAGATATGTCCGCGGCGTTAGTAAAAAAAAAATCAATGGAGCCACCGTCGAGGAAAAAAGACTTAGGAATTCTAATCACGTTATTGACATGGGCGATATTTCCTTACGAGTTTCAGCGGAATGTATGAAAGATACCAGCGCAGCGGAGGGAATAACTATTCCGAGAATGGGAACATACAAGAATTGTAGGGCCGATAGATAATTGGATCGTGCCAATTCGATTCTGCTGGTTCAATTAAACGCAATTGACCCGCTGACGTGCGAGGCGCGTCTTTGTTCGTAGGCATGTCTGATAACTCTTCGTCGTGATTGACAGGTCGTGCGGGATCATTGGTATTCATCGGGGATACGTCTATCATGCGCGAATTCTATTTTTTCATCTCTCTCTCTCTCTCTCTCTCTCTCTCTCTCTTCTTCTTCTCTCTCTCTCTTTTTCCCCTTTACCCGATCTCTCTTCCCTTTCTCTCCCTTCCTCCCCCTCGATCGTTCAATTCTTCCTTTTCAACACCGGTCTGCTCGTTAAATGAGTTTTCAAGAATTTCTTGTCATGTTCCAAACTCGGCATTTCCTGTTCCTTCAGGAGCCTCGTACATCCTCCGTGTTCGATCACGCTGCCGCGTTTGGAACTTCGTTAAACTTTCCCCCGAACTATTTCGTAATTCCTGATACAACGATAATTGTTCATTTTCGTTGTCGTCGCGCAGTAGCGTTCGATGTTTTTATTAAATTTCATCGAACCCGTAGTCCCGGTACGGTGCTACCCATCTAAGACACCTTCCGAGAGATTGAATGCCACGTCAATCGAACGCGAAGGAGAACATCGATCGTTCTCTGTTTTGCAATATTCGTCAACATTGACAGTATCCGGTGGGTGAGGACGTGATATATGCGTGTCCACGAAGCAACATGGATTTGATAACAAATGAGAAAATGGATGCGCCAATATTAATATAATATTCGATAAAGCATGTATTAATATACTTTGATACGCGTGTTGTAGTTCCTTGGTATCATTTCTTGTATGACAGCGAGAATAAAATGATATTTGAGTGGGAATTTCAATATAGACCTAGACTTGCGGTACCGTCAACCAAATTGAAAATCGAGGAAATGTCCGGGAAATCAGGAACAAATTTTGCAAAAATTAAAATTCTTTAAAGAAGTTTAATACGCACAATATCGTATCTAGTTTTGAAATATTATTAATTTGACAATTAAATGCAAGCAGCGAAGATACCAAAAAAAAATGTCAAAATGTTGTCGAAAGCGTTGAGAAAAATCATGAAATTTTGTCAGAGAAAAATGAAGGAATTTAGGAATAAAGAATTTGCAACAATTCTAATTTGACAGTTGAGGAATGATTAAAATATGTTGGCACATCAATAAGAAATATATTGACATGTGCATTTACGTCTATTGTCAGATATAGATTTATTACGTTATTCCTCGAGGGATATTTCGAGGCTATTGCTTTATGCATCTTCTCAATTTTATAATTTCCAACCGTCAATCTCTCTCTCTCTCTCTCTCTCTCTCTCTCTCTCTCTTTGTGTGGTAACCGAGTTTCGAATTTAGATTTCCCGTGCAGGTAAATCTCCCTTGGGATTAGCTGAAGGATAGATTTAACGGCCGGCGTCGGGCAACGCGACGCGACGGTGCGTCCGGGAGAAAATATGTGCTTATTTTTCATGAGATTTCGAAGTGTTGAAAAAACGGACCCTCGACGCCTCGGAAAGCCGCAACAGAATGGCAAAAGAATACACAAGAGAATGCCGTAAAGAAAGCGAGAGAGAGAGAGAGAGAGAGAGAGAGAGATGTAACCATCTGGTTTTCGAAGTGTCCAACTTGTCCCGATATAAGCGCCGGATAATCTATGATCTTTTCGCTGTATAAGCGAATTCGTCGCGGCGGTTTTATAACGACCCGACTTCTTATGCAGCCGGATTTTCCAACTGTGGATACCGTCGCGGTCGCACGGGTGCACTTTATGCTCGAGGGAAAAAGACTCGCGAAAAGCCGCATAGTTTATCGATCGATTTCCATCGATGCTTCAAAGAAGGGACGCGCCCGTTTATGGAACTTTCGTCCACGGTCATGGAAAGAGGAACCGTTTGTTCCTATCGCGCGATTTTTCCCTTGCGATAACTTGAATTTCCAACCAGTGCGGATAACGGTGGAGAACCGGCGATAAAATTCTTACTGGAATATTTTTTTTTTTTTTTTTTCGGAAAATTTTCATCGGCGAATTTTCCACACATATTTCGTTTTAAGGGCGTAAGGCGGTTGCCGTGTATATAAAAAAGTAATTGTCTTCTTGTGGAAGCGGTAAAGTGGTTGAAAAAGTAAATTTCCAATTTTATGTAATTTTATGATAAAATATCGTACGTTTCGATTTTTGACGAGTAAAACGAGTAAAAATGAGGAGAAGCGTAAGCCTCCAATTTCTAGGAATAAATGTGTCCGGGGCAAAAATTTTCGATATTCCCTCTTCTCGATCCGATCCGATCCTCCAATTTTCGAACATAGAAGTATCGAGGGGAGGGGGGGAGGTGGGGGGGGGGGA
>NW_017305485.1:1425898-1426596 GCF_001594115.1 Trachymyrmex septentrionalis
GAGGCAATGAATCGATTTGCAGTTCAAAGAGATTGGAAATCAGCTCTCCCTTGTCGAAAAGAAATGAAATCCGTTTCTTCTTCCGAAACAAGCGGCGGGGGAGGAGGAATTTATTTTCGGATGTTGGAATAAAATTCCCGATATTTTCTCGAAAAATATCGCCCGTCCCGACGGGAAAGTTCCTCCGTTCGTCATACAACGGACGCTCGATAGATTCGTTCTGTTGGAAACGTAGGACGGAATGTCACCGTGCGACGCGCAGATGTTGCATCTTTGCGGGAGAATAGTCTCCTCGGCTGCGACATGCAGAGAAAATGAGCGAGAAGCGCAGGGTGGAGCGGAAAGGGAGGGAGTACGGGGGGCGGGGGGAGAGGCTACGTACACGAAGACCGAGATACAAACCTCCGAGGGCGCGGACACACACTGCGACCACATGTTCTTTACTTGTGAAGAAGAAGAGGAATATCGCGAGAGAGATGCGCCATGTGCGCTTCCCATTCGCATCTTCCGAGAGACATCGGGTCCGTTATGTCGCAACCCGGGGATGATTGGCTTGGCGCGATCTTACGCGCGTTTTCTTACGGATGCACGCTGCATTTGCATTAAGCCGCTCGCTTCTCAAAAACTCGTGGCGAGAAAATCGGGATGATCGAACTCTTCTCTCTTTTTCTCCCTCCCCCCCCCCCCCCCCCCCCCCC
>NW_017305485.1:1426696-1434146 GCF_001594115.1 Trachymyrmex septentrionalis
TCATGTAATTGAAGCTTCTTTTTCGAATCGATCTCAATTCTCTGCATCCCGTCGTTAAATATAAAGTCTCGGATTTGAATTTTTACTCAAACGGGCATTAGAACGATGACTCAAAGAATATAGTTTCGTTTCGCTTTCACGGACGTGTGCTGTTTGCATTAAGCTGCTCGCGTTGCGGAGCTCTAAAAAAAAGAAAAAAACAAAAAAAAACCTCGTCATGAGAAATTGAATGATCAAGCTTTTTCTCGCGCAGATCGACTTTTCTTCGCTTAATTGAAGTTTTTTTTCTTTTTTTCTTTCGTTTCTCAACCGATCTCAATTTTCTGCATCCCGTCGTTAAATATTGTGGCAGCTAAGTCTCGAATTGAATTTTTACTCAAGTACTAAAACGACCTAAAGGTTTCGTTTTATCAAGGGATTTAATTTGCCAAACCATTTTAACTTTAAATAACGGACGTTAAACAAAGTTGTCTTATTTACTTTAGCTTTTACCGAAACTATACAGAAAGAGAGAGAGAGAGAGAGAGAGAGAGAGAGAGAGAGAGAGAGAGATCGAAACTTTTTTTTCTGTTAAATTACTCCTAAAAAAATCAAATCCGTTACTCCTGACTTTCGATACCAATATTTTGTAATATCGCTAGAACCGTCAACGCGCTAACCTTGCAAAATTTACTACATCAACAAACACCGGGTACACCAAAAAGCACTTAAAAGTAAGTAGCAACAAATCACTCGCGGCGCACCGCATACATTTTTAAAACGACCGTTCGTGGCAGTCGCCACGTGGAAGTGTAAGCAATTTATATAAGGGGTGTCCAGAGTAGCCAAAAGGCAACTTCTACCGTCGGCACGTGTGTGTGTGTGTGTGTGTGCATAGCCGGAGAGAAACTCTGACGACAAGATAGAGTGCGAGAGAGACTTGGTCCAGGATCGCAGGATGACGGTGGCGTATGCTTGCTTTTTCACGACACTCGGTCTTTGATCGGCTTTATGAAAATCCGATAATAACACCGCCCGGGTTATGAGCGGCGCTTATTTTGTCATTGACTCTCGTGTGTCCGGGTTTCACCGGATTGCCAATAGTTTCGCCGTAGAGATCCGCTATGAGTGCACGACTCAAAAGTTGTACCGAGGGAAGAGAGAGAGAGAGAGACAGAAGGATCGAACGTCGGTGATTGCCGCACGTTAGGCGACCCCGCATATTCTCTTTCCTACGTATGTGTGTGTGTGTGTGTGTGTGTGTGTGTGTGTGTGTGTGTGTGTGTATGTGTATATATGTATGTGTATATATATGTATGTGCAAACAAACGAACAATTTCTAAGTGCCTGGCGCGCGATAATATTTCCGTCACGTTCGAACGCCGGCGCGGAATCACGAGAGCGTATTCCGACCTCATAAAATCGGCGAGATAACACACGCGAAGGGCGGCGTTCGCCGTTCCCGAACGACTTTACGTCGGCTAATTTTATCGCCGCCTTTCTTAGCCCCGCTATCGGCGAAAAAGGTCGCAGCCGATGGGATTTGACAGGAAGCGAGGGGGAATACGGCGCCGTATCGCGGAACGTTGAAGGGCTTTGAGGGCGATACTTTAACGACCTGGAGTGCGATCTGATATAATGGAAGTTGCTAAACTAGATTAGGGAGCGTGTACATAATATTATATAATTGTTATTAACTAAATTGATATTACTTCCCGTCACGTCACGCTTTTTAACGGTCAGTTCTTCTTACAGATGGATCCAGGGGAGGGATTAAAAAAAAGAAATATATATATATATATATGTACGCTTATTAACTTTCTATTCATTTTTATCAACCGATTAATTATAATTAATGGATGTTTCTTGTTCTTCCGTATGCAATAACTCAGGGTTAACCATTGAACTCGCAACCTTTTAGCAGACCTTGACTAGTTTTGCTGCGTTGTCATTTCCTTCTAACGATGTTCCCACGAAGAAGTTCTGGAACTAACCGTCCACTTCCTTTCCTTCCTTCACGCCTTCGGATTCCGGACTATCTCTTTTTCTAAGGAAAGCAGGCGCGGGCAAAAACCCGATTTCCAACCTTTCGCGTCATGTCGCGACGGATTCCGACGATAAATCCGTGATTGAAACTGACGTTACAATGCGGTTACGAATCTGGGAAAACACACCGTCGTCTCTGAACTGTATCAGGACGTATGGCGGCAAATCTAAGTATTGTATCCTAGGGGAACTATGTGTAACCGAGCAAGTTTTCGTGATAACGCCCAACCGAGAACTGATGTTTCACGATGGGAAACGCGCGGCGCGATGCGCCCTCGAATGTGTTTCCGCATCGGTGCTGTTTATAAATTAATCACGTTGCTTAGTTTATCAACGACTAAGTTACACAAGCTGTGCAAACGCGCAGACACGTGCATCCAGCACGTAATTCCATTCGTAATTCTCGCGCCAATGCCAGTCCATTAAGTTCCCTTCGAACTTGACCCAGTCCTGCTCCGGATCTCGCGAGTATTGCGAACTGAACCGTACCAATCCGGCAACTGCATTCTTATCGAAGCATTTGCATTCAAAGACGGTAAATCTACTTTTTATTCTCGCGTTTCTCTCGTTGCATTCGGTACTACAACCTGTTACTTCTAGATAGCGAGTGGCTTTCTCTTAGGATTCTAGCATTCTCCTTATTCATATCGACGCGATTTTGTAATTCGCGATCAGTGAGAACGGTAGGATTATTCACATAGCTTCATTCGTATCAACGTTTTTACGATAGACGGTTAAGGCAGTGTGCACGCGATTGATTCTTCAAAAATATCTCTATTAGACGGAAAGAGAGACATCGGACGACTTCTATTTTCAGTTTTCTTCAGCAATATGTGACTCTCTGCGTTTAGTTCATTCTCTTGAAACTCGTAATTGAAACGAAAGATTTATATTTAGGTACGAACCATGTACTTTCTAATTTGAAGGTATAAAAAGGAAAGGATCGATTCTAATTAAAAATAAGAATTATTTATAACTGAAAAACGATATAATTCTTTACGACCGGCAGTTACAGTCCGTTTTTATTTCAAGACTGTTTCTCAAGTAATGTCTTCAGATGCTAATACGGCCCTCTGATTGGTTCTTGAAACTTTACTTAAGGCAGTCTTAAAATATAAATAGCCGACTACGTTTGGTTTATTCTCTTGAGCCACATATATACTTTTTTGAATCGAAAGGGAGATTTTAACTCAAAAAATGAAAAGTATCTATAATTGAAAGATATAATTACGACCATCCATCATTTTACTGAACGGAGGCATTGTCGTTGCATTAGAAACTCGTGTTTAATTATTAGCCTCATTGAAATATGGAAGAAGGGGAACGCGGTCTTTGGTATAAAGCGCCAAGATGTTCATCCATATATTGTACATCATTCACATATAGCTGGTGCTCGTTGCTGTATTTGTCTATTGCATAATTTCCTACCTCGAGATTGTTAATCCGTGGATTACGCCATGCTATGAAGCGGATATAAAATAAACACGAATCGCGAGGCATTAGACCGTGGTGTTCGATCAGAACCGGACGAACGTAGAGTATCTGGGCAAATCGGGTATCGGTATCGTCGTCAATTAAAAGGGTTCCGGGAGCGCAAACGCACTTTGACGCGGAATACATACGTTGTACGCGATTGTGGGCAATCCGATTGACTCCCATTCTCTTTCTGTACATCTCCATCTATCTTTGCCTTGTCCTCTCTCTCTCTCTCTCTCTCTCTCTCTCTCTCTATACCTATCTATCTATCTATCTATTTGTCTATCTCGGTATCTGTCTATCTATTTATCTACCTATCTAGATATCTATCTATCTATCCGTCTGTCTATCTGTCCATCTGTCTATCTATATCTATTTACATATCTATTTATCTATCCATTCATTTATTTATTTATTTATCCATCCGTCTGTCTATCTCTATCTCTATTTTTCACCGGCGTATAAGCGTCGCTTATATATCACCTGACCTCACTCTCGGATTGCTGCTGTACTGTGAGAAAGGAAATCCGGAGCTCTGAAAACTCGATCCGTCTCTGTACGCGTCACTCGATCGGCGGCAGTCGATAGTTATAGGAGTAGAAAATATGCGCGTCCGTCTCTCAGTGTCTCCTCCTCCTCCTGTTCCTCCTCCCGATCGTCCTTTCCATTTCTCTGCATTTTCGATTGTCCGCCCCGCGGTCCATCTCGTGCCGCGCTGGGATTTATTATGCCAGTCGAATTACCTCTTCGCGGAAATTTTGCGAATGCAAAATTTCCTCGCGCGGGCGCACGGCGGAAATGATTTTTGCTCAATGGGTTAAATAATTCTCGCGATTGATCTTATTGTTAATTTACTACGTTTTCCCTCTTTGATTTTCAAATGATTTTTATTTGTTAAAAGTAATAGAAAACAATTTTACGTCGAATGTGTATTTCTCAAAATTTGGAGTATATTTTTTGCTTGCGTTTCAAAAAAGACTTGACGCATTTTTTTTTACCACTTATATTTCCCTCTGAAAATCTTCGACGGTTCGTCGTTCAAGAGATATATTATAATATCATATAAAAAAAATGTTGTAAAATTTACAATTCTGAAAAAGTTTCGGCTTTACGGACGTCCGTTAACTCTAATCGCTCGAAATTTCTCGCGAAACAATATTGTCTTGATCTTACGCCACCAGAAACGATATATCTTTCTACGGAATGTTCGTGGCGACATTTCCGACGAGTTTTAGGGCGTCGGAATCAAGCGCGATTGCAACGATTGCTTCCTGCGCGCCGTGTGATGAACGAGAAACACCAATTGGCAATTGCAGAGTAAAATGAACCTTAAAAATATTTGGTTTCTTCGAACGTGTCTTGGGTGTACACAAATCAAAATGCATCGCAATTCGGAGAGTTACTAATAGCCCGAAAATTAATTATTTATTATTCATCTAACAATATTCAGTTTTCACTTATTACGTTTGGACAAGGATTTGTAATTTTTTTTATTTATTCCAAAAATTATGGAGGTATATTTTACACTTATAAGATCAGTTCTTAAATGTGTCTGATTTGAAAATAAAAATAAAAATCACTTTAACTATCTTTATATTTCAAGAAAGAGAAGGATATATACTCGACTCGGTTTAAAGAGGAAAAACTAACTACTGTAAATCTGCTCATCGATCTGTGCATTATAGTGATTGCGCATTAAGGATTAATCTTACATAAAGACTTCCGGCAGCTTAAAAATTACCGTTACGGTATATCTCAGCGCCGGTTTCATTCGTCCGTCCGCAGTTTCTTTATTACGGCTCGTGCACGTTTTTATTTAATGGATGGATAATTTCTCTATAACGGACGGTAATATATAATATCATTTGACTTTGAGTTCTCACGAGTGCGAACGGATTTTTGCGACGGGAAAGGCGTATCTCGCAACTCGCGCCTCGTTTTTCCAAGACCAAGTTAATGCCGGTTTCTTCGCATACAGCCTTCGCTGCAGTTTCTTTTCTGCGCGGCCATTACCCTCTTTACGAAGGCGAGCACTTCGTTTAAATGATAAACCTTAGTCCGAGCGCGAATCAACGAACTACTTGCTCTTTAATTCTTCCCCGTCAAGCAATTTAGTTACTGTTCTACGCTTTTCTGCTAATTCTATTTGTACATAAAGGATGTCTTACCGTTGCCTTATTTTCATTCAATGAATTACACTGAAGGTTAAACTAAGAAGAATGTTTCATTGTTGCGAATTTAATTGTTCGTAACTTAAAATTGCAGGAATTTTTCGATAGGTTTAATAAATTAGGATTTATCGTATAATAAATGACTAAAAAAAAAAAAAAAAAAAAAAAAAAAATTATTTACTGGAAAAAAATATTGGATCGGAACAAAAGTTCGTAGCGCTACTTCATTTGCGTCATGGCTACATGTTTTTGGCAATTCTGCAGACTAAAGTTTTAGAGAATGCGCTTTTTGAATGGCGGTATTATGACTTTTAATGAAGTTGTGAACAAATAAAGATAAATGCTCTTTTTATTTAATCCGTGATTACGTAGTAATAAAATGTCTTAGGAGCATTTTTAGAAGCTTTCACATTAGAAAGTCGAAAATTTTTGTAAGCTCTTTTTAGATCCACGTTACACCCACAAAATATTAAGAAGAAAATTTTGTGCAAAAAGTATCACATTCGCAAAAACTGACAAGATACAGTAGCCTTTCGAAAGAAGAGATTTTAAGCTTTAAAATCCTTTTTATTTTCAATTTAAATTTTATTCATTTTTAACGAACGTTACTTGAATTTGGAAGTTTATTGTGCCACGAACTTTTATTTCAACCCAATATTATTTCAGAATTTAAAAGTACATTACGATTAATACAATCATAGTTAATAATATAAATAATAATAATAATAATAATGGCAATAGAAAAAGCATAAGAAAACGTTTACGTTCTGTGATAACCTTGATTTGCTGTAATATGCAGAGTAACGTAAAAACTCTTAATGAGATATCCTCTCGCAAAGTCATTCAGAATTTACGTGTCATTGAACTAAAAATCGTAATTAAAAATCAAAGTAGAAAATGCGATGAGCGTAGCTTCGATACGATGAAGATAACGGAGTGAAGAAACTACCATCTCGGTGAAAATGGCGAGGTCGGGTTGAACGGCAGGAAAGCCGCTGCCGCCGACGTGGTTTTGCTAACGTTTGGCTAACCGGCGCGTGAAGAAGAGAGAAAAGACACGACGAGATGAGACGAGACGAGACGAGAGAGGAGAGGAGAGGGGAGAAGCGGGGACGACCGGACGTAGTCTCGACGGAGAGGAATGGCGAAAAGGAGACACAAAACGAGGGACGATGACGAAGACCCAGGGCAGAGGAATCGGTGGTGTAGCGTGCAGAAGAGAGAGAGAGAGAGAGAGAGAGAGAGAACTGGAGGGACCAAGATAGCCTATAACGAAGAAGCTGCCGGTCGGTCTGGAACCGGTTCTTCCCATTATCGCCGCTCCTCGTCGGCCACGCGACTCTCCGTCCTCGTCGCTCGCCACGCGAACGTCGAGCGACCGGCCCGATGCACCTGCAGCTGCACTGCACACCGTTCATCAGTTACGGCCGCTCCGCACACGCGCGCACTCTCCGTCTCTCTCTACATCTCGTCTCTTCTCTCCGTCCTCTCGTCTCTTCCTTTTCTCTTCGAACCAGCTAGCGGGCTATTTCGTTCCTTCTGCTCCATTCGCTCCCCCTCTTCGCGCTCCTCTCCCTTAAACTTGATTTACTCTTTTCTTTTGGAGGGCAGGCAAGCGTGTTCCGCGTCTTCTCTTCTTCTTCTTCTTCTTCTACTACTTCTTCTTCTTCTTCTTCTTCTTCTGCTGCCGCCGCTGCTGCCGCCGCTGCCTATGCTGCTGCTGCTGTTGCTGCTGCTGCTGATGCTGATGCTGCTGGAGCGAATGAGCAAGTTGATCC